>NW_007729610.1:188795-230469 GCF_000696425.1 Galeopterus variegatus | reverse complement strand
AAGTCTCACCCTTAATCTAAAATTAACAATTTGCAAAATGCTTATTAATGAAATGGGGAAACTACTGTAGAGGGCAGGAAATGACATCAGTCTAGAAATTAACTCAGAGCAATAAAAATGGAGGGAAAGGGATTCTCCAGCCCCCCCTGTGATGCTTTTCTGCTCGTTGTCCTGCTTTTTGCAGGATCTCGGCTTTCATTTAAAAAAAAAAAAAAAAACATGTAGGGCCGAGCCCGTGGCGCACTCGGGAGAGTGCGGCGCTGGGAGTGCAGAAGCACTCTCGCCGCGGGTTCGGATCCTATATAGGGATGACCAGTGCGCTCACTGGCTGAGCGCGGTGCGGCCGGTCTCAAAAAGGACAAAAAATTAATTAATTAATTTTTTTAAAATATGTAAAATTCCCCTCGAGTTCTTCTAAAAAACAGCTCTCTGCAGCTACAACAAACCAATCATTGTATTGTGGCTGCTGAAAACTTCAGAAACATCCAGGGAGGCAGGGGCTTTGGCAGGCCCTCTGACCAACTTCACAGCTGGCTACGATTACTTACCTGCCAAACTTCTAGAGAAAAAACAACAGCAACAAGAAGAACTTATTTTTTGCTGATGCTTCCACCTGACAAGTTCATTAAATTAATGGTCCTATTTCCTGTGGGAGGATACTTTGAGTCCAAGGGTACCTTCCGGACAAGAAGATTTCCACTGACGCATCTGTGATGCTTGAATGATCAAAACATGCTAAGCACATTTCCCCAATTCCCTTCGGAATTCAGATTCCTCTCTTGGTTCCTTATGGTTTGCAACTCCTCTACATGGCAGAACGGAGAACCTCAAATGCAGAGATGATGAAGGGAATATATCCCTATAACCCAGAAGAAGAAACTGCAGCTCGGGGATGTAACCTGCCTGTGCCACATGACTTGTAGGGGCCCACGCTGAGATTTTGCATGTGGTCTGTTGTCTGCAAAACCTGTGCTTACACTTCCCTCAGGACAGGTCCAGGGGTCTGGGCATGATATGGGGGAGAGGGTGGTGGAATGAAGCCCATACTGTGTCTCACATTGTGAGAAATAGCTCTTGATTCCTTAATGTCAGACTGTCAACTCTAATGGCTAAAGCATCAAAGCCACATGTTGACTCTGGCTACCACACTGGATAGTGCAGCTGAAACAGTAAGGATCCTTGGGTTGGGCTTTGCTATGAACAACTCTGAGCAACTCAACAAAAACTGTCTGGGTTTTACCTTTCTCACCCCAAACCTGAGGAGATTGGGTCACACGAGCTCTAAAAGTTCCTGTAGTGGATCCTATGGATGGACACTAACAGTATCTATTCTAACTCCTTTTGGTGAGCCTTCCTGTACTGGAGAGGTGAGAGAGCTAGAAACTCAAGACTTCCTTGCAGCTAGGGTTTGAGACATGACTTGGGTTCCATCAATTACATGCACTATCAGGAGATTTGAATTCTGCCCTGAGCTAGTTGGCCAAAGGCAGGCAGGAGGCAATTGTTTTTCACTATGCATTAGCAGAAGCATCAAGATGCAGGAGCAGGCAGCCACAGGGTCAGCAGCTTCCTGATTGGACAGAAGATGCAGCTCCCTAAGTAGCCTCATTCTGCAGTATGACTCTGAGACATTCTTGGGAGCTCAGCTTGGTCTTTCTTTCCATTTAGTACCATATAATTCACCATTCTCTGCTTAAACTAGCTACAGTGGATGCCAGTGTCTGCAACTAAACCCATTCAGTCCCTTCCGGGATAAAAACCCATTTCACCTATATTCAAATTTAAAACTGGTGCAATTAACACATATTGTTCTCTTATTCCTTTCTTCCTTTTAATTAATTTGAACTTTATCAAGCAACCATAACAAGGATTTTTCCAGATCTCCCTTTTCTTCTTGCGTCCTGTGTTTTCCTTCAAATGCTGTTGCTCATGTCTAGGGACTGTTGACTTCTTCCCTGCCTGTATTCTTGTTCTGTGTTGACCTGTGTCCTCCTATGAGTCGAGCACTACTGCATGGGGTGCTGGGGATACAAGCCCAGTAGGAAGTGTTCCCTGGCTTTCATAGGTCGAGAGTCTAAAAGAGGAGTCTGGTCGGCCAAATGTGCAGCCAGGAAGATGGTCAGCAAGTTACAGTGAGGGTGGGGGATAGGCATTCCATTCTGTCTTAGGAGACAGAAGACAAGAGGCAGGGGGTTAGGGATGGAGCTTATGTTTGGAGAATTTGGGTCAACCAACCAATTATCTTCATTCCTAAATAAAGTTAATAAATGGAATGAAGCATTATTTTGCCTTTCTTAAATGTACTGCCCAACATAGTAGCCACTCGTCACACATGGCTATTGAGCACCTGAAATGTGGCTACTATGACTGAGAAACTTAATTTTAAAAGCCACATGTGACTATGGCTACCATTTTAGACAATGCAGCTGTAAATCCAACAACTCATTTGGTGAAAACACAGGGGACTATGAAATGTTAAACACCATGGTGATGCATTCAGCAAATTCCAGACTGTTGGGAACTCTACAAACAAATTATCCACTTCTTCAACAATTAAATTGTATTTTTAAAAATTAATTTATTTTATTTTATTGTATTGTATCTGGCCGGGACAGAGATCAAATCTCAGAACAATTAAATTGTAATGACATGAGGGCTTGCCAGTTAGCTCAGCTGGTTAAAGCTCAGCCTTTAAAGGTCATGGGTTCCGATCCCCATACTGGCCAGCCACCAAAAAAAAAAAATTGTAATGACATGAAAAAGAGACAGACGGAAAAATATATAAATTAAAAGAGATTTAAAAGACACATCAATCAGGGCCGGCCCGGTGGCGCACTATAGCTTGGGAGCGCAGCAGCACTCCCGCCGAGGGTTCGGATCCCACATACAGACCGGCCGCTCACTGGCTGAGCGAGGTGCGGGTGCAACACCAAGGGTTGCAATCCCGTTGCCGGTCCCGGTCCGGTACGGGCACGACACTGAGGGTTGCGATCCGTTGCCGGTCACAAAAAAAGACAAAAAGGAAAAAAAAAAAAAAAAGACACATCAATCAATTACAATGTGTGGACATTATGCAGACCTAATTAAGCAAACTGGGAGGGGGAGGTAGGAATTTATGAGACATTAACAATTTATGAAACATTAATTTGTGAGACATTAACAATGTGAACACAATTATTAATGTGGGTTTAATCATTTCTGAAATTTGCTTCAAAATCACATATGTTGGGGGATGGGTGGGGGTGTGGACGGGCAGGACTGGCTATGGGTTCATGGTTGTTGGTGCGGGGTGACAAGACACATACTACTCTGCCTTTGAAACTTTCCATAATAAAAAGTGATGGGAGGGGGACGACGCCACCTTCACACATCTGTCACTACTGGAAGACTCCACTTAGAGAGCAAGGCAAAAGGCCAAGAATATTTTTGTAGGAATCTAAACTCAATTCCCTTTGCAGAACCCATGGGAGAGGCCAAAAAAGAGAACAGAATACGGTGGGGTGAGAGGACAAATTCACCTGCTAGTGTATACTTGCACCTGGGTCCACCAGCTACACTGAGTCAGTAATGATTACCAGTCAACTGAGTTAACTTCAGAGTTACTTTGTTTCTGATATGCCCCAAGGACAGTGGTGATCAGTATTTCCTGGGTTTCTCTCCCCCACAGCTGGAGAACTGCAAATGGGTCCAGCACAAAAGGGACTCAAAGGGACACTTTCCCGATGTACATAAGCTCCCCACCTCCATCTGCTCAGTAAATTACAGAATCCTCAGTAGTAAAGAGACAATTTCCCAACCTGCCCCCAGGCACTCAGTCAAAAGGCAGAGAGGCTGGGAAAGGCCCCATTTCCTCCCCTGCTCCTAGGGCTCCTTTCCAGATCCACTCATCAACACAGTCAGGTTGGTGAATCCCACTTCCCTCCTGCCAGCAACAAAATACTGGACATTAACAAAACTTGCTCTATATCGCTCTCAGCTATCTTCTTGCTGGGAGATTTATAAATGCACAAAAGTGCTAAACATTTTGCATCCTTTATATCTCAATCTATGCAACACTTCTAAGAGGTGGATTCTATTATTCCCTCATTTTACAGATCAGGGAACTGAGGCTCAGAGGAGATAACACATACATGACCTCAGCTGATAAGATGGACCCGACTGATGTTTTCCTTCTCAAAACTTCCAAAGCGGGCTGGCCCTTGGCTCACTCGGGAGAGTGTGGTGCTGATAACATCAAGGCCATGGGTTCGGATCCCTATATAGGGATGGCCGGTTCGCTCACTTGGGAGAGCGTGGTGCTGACAACACCAAGTCAGTCAAGGGTTAAGATCCCCTTGCCGGTCATCTTTAAAAAAAAAAAAAATTCCAGAGCAGGCTGACCCGTGGCTCACTTGGGAGAGTGCAGTGCTGATAACACCAAGGCCACGGGTTTGGATCCCTATATAGGGATGGCCGGTGCGCTCACTGGCTGAGCGTGGTGCGGGCGACACCAAGTCAAGGGTTAAGATCCCCTTGCCAGTCATCTTTTTTTAAATAAAAGAACTTCCAGGGCCGGCCCGGTGGCGCACTGGATAGTGCGCCGCTTGGGAAGCGCGGCGGCGCTCCCGTCCGAGGGTTCGGATCCCATATACAGACCGGTTCCCGCTCACTGGCTGAGCGTGGTGCGGGCGACACCAAGTCAAGGGTTAAGATCCCCTTGCCAGTCATCTTTTTAAAAAAAAAAGAACTCCCGGGGCGGGCCGGGTGGCGCATTGGATGGTGCGCCGCTTGGGAAGCGCGGCGGCGCTCCCGTCCGAGGGTTCGGATCCCATATACAGACCGGTTCCCGCTCACTGGCTGAGCGTGGTGCGGGCGACACCAAGTCAAGGGTTAAGATCCCCTTGCCAGTCATCTTTTTAAAAAAAAAAGAACTCCCGGGGCGGGCCGGGTGGCGCATTGGATGGTGCGCCGCTTGGGAAGCGCGGCGGCGCTCCCGTCCGAGGGTTCGGATCCCATATACAGACCGGTTCCCGCTCACTGGCTGAGCGTGGTGCGGGCGACACCAAGTCAAGGGTTAAGATCCCCTTGCCAGTCATCTTTTTAAAAAAAAAAGAACTCCCGGGGCGGGCCGGGTGGCGCATTGGATGGTGCGCCGCTTGGGAAGCGCGGCGGCGCTCCCGTCCGAGGGTTCGGATCCCATATACAGACCGGTTCCCGCTCACTGGCTGAGCGAGGCGCGGGAGCAACACTGAGGGTTGCGATCCGTTGCCGGACACGGCAAAAAGACAAAAAAAAAAAAAAAAAAAAAAAAAAAAAACTTCCAGAACTTCTCTGCTCACGAAGGAGCATCCCCACTTCTTAGGTTGGCCCCTTGACCATCTCACCCCATCCCAACTACTACCAGGCTAGGAGCTGCAACTCTCTCCCTGACCCCAGCAGGCAGTTTCCTATCCTTCTGCCACCAGAGCTCTGAGTCCTTTCCTTACTCAGGCTGTGGGCTCAGCTCACACCGCCCTAAAACCTCTCCATCTTCTTCTCCCCAGCCTTCAAATCCACATCAAGAAAACTTCCCCGCTCAGAATTGATCACATCTTTGCCTATGCTTCTGGTTTGGCATTTATTTTCCTGTAATAATGTGTCTCCCCCCAACCCAAATGAAATCTACAGCTACTGAGCACATACCAAGTTCCACCCTTAACGCACTTATCCTCACAACTCTATGAGGTATCATTGTTATCCCCATTTTACAGATAAGAAAACTGAAGCCCACTGGGATGAGCAACTTGCTCAGGGCCACACAGCTAAGAAGTGACAAAGCCAGAGCTTACATACTTAACTGCTACTGTCAGATTCTGGAAGGAACATCAGGGTGGGAGCACTTTTCACAGCTGCCTTGCACACAGCAGGCACCCCATGATTTTAGATGGGGTGTTGCTTCGCTGTGCAGGACTCTGGCTCAAACCTGCCCATCCTCTGATCCTAACAGCCCACTGCCCAGTGAGCATCTTCAAGTTATTAAAACGAAGTCATTAAAAGAATATATCGCGTATGGGCCTCACCCTTGAGTGGCTTCCCTCTTCTGTTAACAAACTAATTCGTAGAGAAACACTGAGTTCAGCATGCCTTGCAGAGAACTTCAGAGTTACATAATGTGCTAAATCATGAGTAATTTGGCCAGTCATTTGAAAACTGCCAATATCAACGCTGATAATTCTGGAGGCTTGGAGCATATTAACACCGAGATGTCTCCTTTCGGGGGGCAGAGATGGAGAAAAGAAACCTGAATGAAATTCAGTACCTAAAAACTTCCCCAGAAACTATGAAGAGAAGGCTCCTTGCTAGCGGTTCAGGAGCAAACTGTACTGCACTCTTGACCCGCCACCCTCCCCCACAACCCCCAGCACACGGGCAACTGATCTTGGAAATAAGATTGGTTATTTATTCCCTTAATCTAGGGTTCCAATGGCGCTTTCTGCCTGCAGCAAGAAACTGAGATCTCCCAAAATGTTGGTTAAGGGACTGAATCTTTTTCCTCTGCTATTCTCCAGGGGAATCTGGGCAATTGGTGGACAGAGGGGCAAACTGGATACAGACCTTTCCAAAACAACTTTGCAATTGTGCTTCCGGTCTGGTGATAAATATGCAAGTGGGACACTTCGTAGAATTTCCCAGAGAGCAGAGCTTCCAGCCTTAGGCAGACGGTTCCCTCCCACTTAACCCTACCTGACCCAGAAAGCCTCAGGCCATCTGACATCGAACCTCAGCAGCACACTTAACGTTAAGTAGAGTGCCCGCCAGGGAGTCCACAGCATCCTTTAAAGGGTTCTCTCCTTCGGATTCCAACTCAAATCTCAAACTCAATTCATAACCAAATGCGCCCCAGCCCACCCCGGAGCCAAGCCCGGGGAGCCAGGAATGTGCATACGGAAGGGATGGCGTCCCCCAGGAAAGTAAAGGCGGCTTTCTCAATCCACAGCAAGCGCTTGGGTTCTTCCTCCCCACACCCACCAATCCCGGCCTGGGCGGCTGGGCTGCGGGAGCGCCCCGGAGCGCCCTACAATTATCGCCAACACCCAGGGCTTTGAGCGCGCACAGGGTCGCACTATGTCCACCAGGCTAGAAACGGGGGTCGAGTGATTCATAAAACACCACCGGCTAGCTCCAGCTGGATGAGAGTCGGTGGAAAGGGGTTCTTTAATCTTGAGGGGTAGCAGATACCTTTGAGCAGACGATCATAGAAATTCAAACCAGGAAAACTCCGATGGGCGTCCCGATAAGTAGTGTTTCCTACAATTCTAGAATACTCGATGGCGCCCCGAAGCGCGACAATAGAGGAGGAATAGGGGCCGCACCCCGACTCCAATCCACTGGGGTAGGGGCGCTAAAAAAATTTCTGCAGTTGAACACTTTTATCCATCAACTTAATTCAAGAAGATCTAAGAGAAATGACAAGCCTGAGGCCGCGTGCAGGCCTCCTAACAGGCACTACATAACTGGTACTGGGAATAGCTGTTGTGAGAGGCCCACTGTGTGCCAAGCTGCCGCCACTGTCTCCAGAACACAAGGAAGGGTGTGAACCTCTCAGAATCACATGGCACAAGGAACTGCGTCCCAGAGAGTGTAATTTCTGAGTCCGGGTCCCTCCTTTCTGATCCCGGGAACCCCGACGGCCTTGCGCACGTAGTAGACCGTTGGAGGAAGGTAGCTGTGCCTGAGCCTTTTCGGCAGTTCCAGAGGCCACACTCGGCGTCTGGCGGGGCCGCCCGGGAGGACTGAGCCGGCTCAGGGAGCTGGAAGCAGGGGCGCAGCGACGCAGGCTGCTACTGCGCGGGCGGGCGAGGCAGGGAGGGGCGCCGGCCCCGGGCGCCCGACGCCAGGGCGTGGTGCAAGTGGCGGCGGGGGCAGAGTCGACATCTTACCTTGATTTTCGACCTGGCAACCGGGCGCTGCTTCGCTGCCAGCTGTCCATCGGGGCCCTCGGCGTCGCCGGGCTCGGGGGCGCGCGGGGACGAGCTGCCCTCGGCTCCTCCGGGCTCCCCAGCGCTGCTGCTGCCGCCGCCGCTGCTGCTGCCGCCGTCGCTGCGGCAGTCCTCGGGGGGGTCGTGGAGCAGGTGGCCCAGGCCTACTGCGGAGGGAGGGGCCGCGCCCCAACACAAATACGCGGCGTCAGGCCCGGGCGCCCACGGCAGTTTGACCTGCGGGCGGTGCCGCCGCCGCCCCGCCCCGGACCTGGGCACTTCGCCAAGTGGGCAACGTCGCGGGAGTAGGAGAATAAGCCCCCGGCTTGGCCCCTCGAGGTAGCTAGGGCTGCTGGGGGCCGCTCCCCGGTCCCAGCCCCGGCGCCCACGAGGAAGTGTGAGCCGTGCGCGGCGGACGATCCCGCGCGCCAAGTTTCCGCTCCTGGCGCGGGAAGCGGGTCTCGCCTCTCCCCACCTCTCCCCAGAAGGGTTTGCGGACCTTTGTGCACCTCCAGGAGAACGTGGGATCGGGAGTAGTCCCTACCGGCTTTCAACCCCCTTTCCTGAGCCACCTCTGCCCGCGCTGCAGCCAACGGTCCCGCCGCCGGGCGGTGAGAGGCTCCCACTAGGAGGAAGGGGGTGCGGGGCGTCCCGGGCTTCCCGGCCTCTCACTCCCCGCCCTCCCCCGCCTGGAAGACCCCTGCGGTCCCCCAAGAAAGAGGAGACTGAGGTGAGGAGTCCGGCTCAAGCCGATGAGCAGAGAGGACCCGGCCACCCCTGCCCCCACCCCGGGAGCCCCGCGCCCAGCCAGGCCCAGCCCCCGCGCGGCGCTCACCTGGGATGTAGGCGTCTGCCCTTTTCTCATCCGGGAGGTCATCCCAGCTGCGGACCGAGACCCCTGGGTTCCTCCTCTTCACCAGGAAGACTTTGGGCATGGTGGGGTCCCCCTCTCCCGACGGCGACCCCCTTCTCCTGGCTGCCCCCCGCTAGGGGAGGCGGTGGCGACGGCTCGGTCCCCGACTCCCGGCGGCCGGAGCCCACCTTCCCGCCTCGCCGGGCCTCTCCCTCCACCCCCCGCCGTGGCGCGGCCCAGGCCTCCCTCCTGCACGTCCGCTGACTCCCAGCCTCTCGGCTTGGGGACACCTATGCCTTAAATCACGGGTGAGACCACGCCGGGGAAAAAGTTTCATAAGGTAGAATAGAAAAGGCACCAGGAAACTTGGGAGTGAGCATGCGCCCTGCAACATAACGGTGTCAACAAGCTCGCTACCTGTCCGACCGGTTCCGGCGGCCGGGGCTGCCTGTTCCAGCCCTTCCTTAGGCATGAATGTTTGCAAAAGAATTTAACGTCTGATTCTTCCCCACTCCCCTTTTTAAAAAGAGAAGAGCATTTTTTAATGAGCCCCCCGCCACGTTCTCCCATCCAATGCACCTCAGGGCGAACTCTTTGCGGTAAACCCCAGGTCCTCTTCCCAGGGCACCCCTCCCACGAGTGGGGTCCCCTCCACCCCCACCCCGAGTGGATGTGTCTCCGGCAAGCAAGCCAGAAAACGGCTCGATTCCTCTGACCCTTGTGGACTGTTCCCGGGGCTCGCTGAAATCTCGGCGGTCGGAAGGGGCAGGCGGCGGGGAAATCTTCAGAACTGTGACCCGGTGAAGGGAAGACTTGAGCTCCCCGTTATCTACGACAGCCCCCCAGGTAAACACAGTAATGATCAATCTAAAGCTTCAGCATCTGTACAAAGCGTTATTTTACTGATTTGTTCTATACAGTCTAAGATCCACAAGGCTGGTTACACCGAAGCAGCTCCCACCCCAAGACCTTGCGTCCCCAAAGCCCCCTCGCCGCAAATAAACACACAATGGAAACAAAAGCCAGGCGCCTGTTATGCAAACGCAGCTTTGAAGTCTCCAATCGTCGCCCACTCCGTTACTGCCTCTGCCAACCACCCGATCCCCAGACTCTGAGACTGGAAACCACCTTCCCGGGAAGCCGGTACGGTGAAGATGGGCTACCTCTTGCCGCCCGTACTGGGAAAGTGGCCGGGGAGCTTTACGTGTACGGTTTTTGTTTCTTCCTATCTACCTTTATAGCTGGTGGAGGGAGGGAGAGAAGGGAAGGATGTTGGTAAAGGGAGATACTAAGTTTCCAAGAGCAGCCGTGCCCAGGTTGGGGGGCGCGCCCAGGACGAGCCTCCCCGGTGGCGGCCGGCGCCCCCTCTGGCGGGTCATCGGACTGTGCCAGCCGCCGGAGACTGCGGGGCGCGTCTGGCTCGCCCAGCCGCCGGCCTCACCTGTCTGTAACCTGACCCGCTGCTCGCCCGGCCCACAGGCCCCGGGAATCAACACAGCGGCGTTCCCCGTCTTCTTCCGCCCCGGGATGGCCCTCGGGGACACAGCAGCCTGGTAACGGATTTGTAGGCTCGGCTGGCGTCGCTCTCACGGCGCACGGAGGGGGCGCCGCTCTCCGGGGCTGCGCAGGCGACAGGCGCGCCGTGCCTCTCGGTCTGCCCTCACGAAGTCGCCTTCTCTGGACTGAGCCCCGGACTCCAGGTTGTCTCTGAGCAAAACCGACTAAGACACCGGGGAGCCGGAGGAGGAGGAAGACATTTCTGTGGCGGCGCAACACGACGTGGCCTCCTCCTGGGCCACGACGCCGATGGCGCAGCTCTCGGAGGACTCTGCTGGCGTATTATCTGCCGACGAACTGGAGGTTTCCTAGAAAGAGCAAAAATAAAGTAAAACTATGAAATCACAGAATTATCCCCCATCTCTAGAAGTCTTCAAAACTTCGTTCAAAATTCCTTATTTCACAAAAAAGGCAATCGACCCCATTAACAAAGCCATTATTTTTTCTTTTACTGGATTTCAAATCCATGAGTGCCTAGACCACATTGTGCGCGTTATTTAAAGACTGTAGAGTGACGACACAGAAGGCGAAAAACCTCAAAAGGCAGCCCAATGTTTGAGAGTCTGGGGATGAAGAATAGCACGGGTAACTATACTTTTATTCAGCGATCGTTGCAAACCCACTTACTGTGGTATTTGCTGGGGAGAAAGGAATTCTAATGTGTTTTCTTTCTCTCCCTCTCCCTTTTTCTTGATCAGATTTGGTAGAAGTTTCTCAATATTATTAACATGTTCAAAGGACCAGCTTTCTTTTCACCTCGGTTGACGTTTTTATTGTAAGGTCGGCTTCCTAAGTATTGGGAAAGGAGCTGATTGAGCACCCCTGAAAAGTAGAATAAGAAATAAACCCAATTTTTAAAAAATCTCAAGCTTGCAGTTGGAAGAGACAGGAGATGTGGTCCACAGCCCACCCAATATCGCGGGGAGGGGGCGCTGTATAGCCCTTTGTAGGTGCTATTGGGCTCTGCTTTAATACTTCCAGTGCTGGGAAGCTCATTATCTCAAAGGAGCCTATTCAGCTTATTCTCTGGCTAGACAACAACGCTAGAAAGGTTTTTTTCTGCTTCCCTGCACTTGTCTCCCCTCCTCATTCTGCCCTCTGGGGCTGCAGAGACTCTCTGTGCCCCCTCCACCTGGTAGTTCCTCAAATTGGGGAATGCAGTCATCTGTGTTCTCACTTGAGATTTCTTTTCTCCAGTAATGTATAGTCAGGTTGAAAAGAGACAGGTACAGACCTGCTCAGTGGCATCTTTAGAGCATACAGTTATAAGGAGAGGTTAGAATGTAAGGAAAATATTCCTTTTGGGGTTTTTGGGTTGTTTTTTTGTTTTTTGTTTTTTTTCACTTGTTACTGAAGTATAGCATAGCTTAGGAAAATGCACCAATCATAATTATACACTTGATATGTTCTCACAAATTGAATTTACCTGTGGAACCAGCACCCAGGTATGAGACAAGGCTACCTGCTCTCACCACTCCATTTAACATTAGATAAACTTCCTTGCAATTACAATAAGAAAAAAAGAAGAAGAAATAAAGATATAAGAATTATAAAGGAAAAACCCCAAACTATCATTATTTGTAGTCAGTATGATTGTCTATGTGGAAAACTCAAGAGTCTATAAGATAAATTATTGAGATTAATGAGAGTTTAGCAAGGTCACTGTACAGAAAATCTGTGTGTTGGGGGGGAGTGTGTGTGTGCCAATTACATTTCTACATGCCACAGTCAGAAAAATAAAAAGTCTAATTTAAAAAATGGCTTATGGGCCGGCCCGTGGCTCACTCGGGAGAGTGCGGTGCTGATAACACCAAGGCCACGGGTTCGGATCCCATATAGGGATGGCCAGTTAGCTCACTTGGGAGAGCATGGTGCTGACACCACCAAGTCAAGGGTTAAGATCCCCTTACCGGTCATCTTTAAAAAAAAAAACTGGCTTATAACAGCAACGAAAATACAAAGCATCTTGAAATAATTTTTTTTTAATGTTGTGCAAGCTCTTTGCGAATAAAATTAGAAAACTTTATATTGGAAGACATCAGAGAAGACACTACTCACTACTCTAAGGAAAGATTTCCCATATTAATGGATTGGAAGATTCAGAATCAAAAAGAAGTCAGAAATCCCCAAATTTACTTGTAGATTTAATATGATTCTTAAAAATACTTGAAAAAGCTTCTTTTTGTGGGACCTGACAAACTTGTTCTAAAGTTAATATGAAATGAGTCAAAACACGCCTGAAGGACAAGGATTGTAGAATTGATCTGTAAGATACCAATAGTAATTGAAATGTTGTGGCATCGACACACAGAGAGACAGCACTGGAATTGAATAGAGAGCCCAGAAAGAGACCGACACACATGGACATTTGATTTATGAGAGAGGGCATTGCAGAACAGTGGGGAAAGATGTGATATTTAATATGTGGAATTGCAACAAATGGTTATCCAGTCGGGGAAAAATAAAGGAAATTGAATGATGCACACATATATCAATTTTTGGTAGGTTACATATTCACATATGTGTGAATATGTACATACTTGCATATGTATATATAATGTAGAAGAATATATGACATAGGATAGGGAAGAATTTTTTAAATAAAACACAAAAACCAAACAATGAAAGAAAAGTTTTAATAAATTTGATTATGAAAAAATTAAGAATGACTGAATATCAAAACATAAAGTAAGGAGAATCATAAGCTAAACAACAAACTGAGAAAACTTTTTCTGACACAATTATCTTACAAATGATTAGAATCCAGGAGACATAAGAATTCTTATGAATCAAGAACAAAAAACAAAATCAATAGAAAAATGCAAAAGATGTAAACAGGCATTTCCCAGAAGAGAAAACATGAATGACCATCAACATGTAAATAGATGTTCAATTTCATTCATAAACAGGAAAATACAAATTAAAATAAAATGAAATACTGTTTCATACCAGACTGGCAAAATTTTTAAAAATCTGAAAATACCAAGTGTTAGGGAGGATATCAAGCAATGAGACCATTCATTCACACATTGCCAACAGGCATGGAGGCTGACTCAAACATTTTGGAAAAGAGTTTGACTTTATCTAGTAAAATTGAGCATGCACATTTTAAATGAGCCAGAAATTCCACTTCACATTTCTAATCTAGAAAAAATCTTACACTTGTGCACCAAGAGTCACAAATAAGAATGTTCATAAGGGCCAGCCCGTGGCTCACTTGGGAGAGTGTGGTGCTCATAACACCAAGGCCATGGGTTCAGATCCCTATATAGGGATGGCCGGTTAGCTCACTTTGGACAGCGTGGTGCTGACAACACCAAGTCAATTGCTAAGATCCCCTTACCGGTCATCTTTTAAAAAAAAAAAAAAAAGAATGTTCATAGTAGCAGTGTTCATCACACTCAAAAAAATAAAAACCCAACCTCAAAATATAAGACACAACCCAAATACCTGTCAATAAGTAACTGGATGAATAAATTGTGATAAACTTATACAAGCAAAATGAATGGCCCCACAGCCATACACATCAATAATGCCACACAATCAAAAACATTGTTGAATGCAAAAAGCAAATTACAAAAGAAGTGTTGGCTGGCCGGTTAGCTCACCTGGTACAGCATGGTGCTGATAACACCAAGGTCAAGGGTTTGGATACTCTTACTGACCAGCTGCCAAAAAAAAAAAAAAAAAAAAAAGGAAGGTGTGTAAACCAGGGAAGGACAAACAGGAACAGGAGTTCCAGAGTGCTGGCAATGCCGGATTTGTGAACCTGGAGAGCAAGAATGACTGTTACTATTATTTCACTGTGTATACATATTATATGTGCTCTTGTCTGAATAATATATTTCACAATAATTATTTCAGCTTTATTGAGGTATAGACAAGTAAAAATTGTATATATTGAAGGTTGTACAATGTGATGTTTTGATATACATTTACATTGTGAAATTATTACCACTGTCAAGCTAATGAACACATCCATCACACAATTACCTTTGTGTGTGTGTGTGTGTGTGGTGAGAACACTTAAGATCTACTCTCTTAGCAAATTTCAACTGTACAATACATTATTATTAACTATAGTCACCATCCTGTACATTAGGTTGCAAAACTTATTCACCTTATAACTGAACGTTTGTACCCTTTGACCAACATCTTCCCTTTCCCCAAACCCTCTGCCCCTGGTAATCACCATCTACTCCATTTGTATGAGATCATTTTTTTTAGATTCTACATATAAGGAGATCATGCAGTATCTGTCTTTCTGCCTCTGCTTATTTCACTTAGCATAATGTCCTTCAGGTTCGTCCATGTTGTCACAAATGACAGGATTTTCTTCATTTCTAAGGGTGAATTCTCATTGAGTGTGTGTGTGTATACACACACCACATTTTCTTTATCCATCCATCTATTCCATATCTTGAATACTATGAATAATGCTGCAATGAACATGGGAGTGCAGATATCTCTTCGAGATAGTGATTTTATTTCCTTAAGATATATACTCAGGGGCCGGCCCGGTGGCGCACTGGATAGTGCGCCGCTTGGGAAGCGCGGCGGCGCTCCCGCCCGAGGGTTCGGATCCCACATACAGACCGGTTCCCGCTCACTGGCTGAGCGAGGCGCGGGAGCAACACCGAGGGTTGCGATCCCGTTGCCGGTCCCCGGTCCGGTACGGGTGCAACACTGAGGGTTGCGATCCGTGGCCGGACACGGAAAAAGACAAAAGACAAAAAAAAAAAAGATATATACTCAGAAGTGGAATTGGTGGATCATATGGTAGTTCTATTTTTAATTTTTTGAGGAACCTCCATATTGTTATTCATAATGGTTGTACCAATTTACATTTTCACCATTAATGTCTAAGGGTTGACTTTTCTCTACATTCTTGCCAACACTTGTTATATTTTGACTTTTTTTTTTCCTTTTTGTCTTTTTTACTGACCGGTAACGGGATCGCAACCCTCGGTGTTGCACCTGCACCGCGCTCAGCCAGTGAGCGAGAACCGGTCTCCACATGGGATCCGAACCCTCGGCGGGAGCGCCGCCGCACTCCCAAGCGGCGCACTCTCCAATGCACCACCGGGCCGACCCTATATTTTGACTTTTTGATAACAGCTATCCTAAAGGGTGTGAGGTGATATCTTGTTGCATTTTTGGTTTGCATTTCCTTGATGACTAGTGATATCGAGCACCTTTCCATGTACCAGTTAGCCAATTTTTATACCTCCTTTGGAAAAATGTCTATTCATGTCCTTTGCCCATTTTTCAATCGGTTTATTTGTGGGGTTTGGTTTTTTTTTTGCTATTGAGTATGAGTTACTCATATATTTTGCATACCCTCATTGGATATATGATTTGCAAATATTTTCTTTCATGGGTTGCCTTTTCATTTTGTTCATTGTCATAATAATGTTTGAGAAAACCAAGTTAGCTGGTGCAGCAGACGTGAGTCACGCTTGAGGAAACTCGGTGCCTTCTGCAGATTTTTACGTTTGGGCAATTTCCCATTCATGAGTCTCACCTCCTCACAACAGAGTCAGAAAATTGCTTTCCCAGACTCCATGCTTCCAGGTACAAGCATGTGACCTAGGTACTATGACAAGGATATACCCACAGATTCCTTTTAGGAAGGAACGACATGAACCAGGAGGAACCCTCAGCATCCACTGGGGCGAAGGTGATGAGGAGACATCCAGGGCCCAGGGGGGGCAGTTGTTGGCATCCTGTGCTTGATAGTTACTGAGGCGCCCTGACCAGAGATGGCAGCGGCAGAGCCCTCAATGGAGCAGTCCCCCACTGTAATTTGAGTGTCATTTCAGGTTGCTTCCATCCCGAGACTGATTATCTGTAGTCTCCTGAAATTCCATGAGCTACCTAGCATCTTTTAATAAATTCCTTTTCTTCTTCAACTAGCTAGAACGAGTTTGCAGACACACCCTGAGTTATCTATTTTGCAATTGGCATTGTCCCTAGGACAGTAGTGAGACCATCAGATGTCTCCAGATCAAGGACAAGATCATGGTGTCTTATAACGCCAAGGTCAAGGATCCAGATTTCTGTACCAGCCAGCCTCAAAAAAAAAAAAAAAAAATCATGGTGTCTTATCATCCTCACCCATGCTAATTTGAAGTAAAAACAATGCCAAACCACAAAATATGTATGCTTAATTCAGACCTCTTCTTTCTAGACTAACTTGCAAGGTTCTGGTTAAAGTCATCAAAGAAAAATCTTTCTCCTCAGCCCCTCTCTTCTGTGCTCCTGCTTTTCTGGCGTGCTAAGTTTGTGCCAAATCTGCTTTTAGTCCTGCACTACCCAAAATGGGAACCACCAGTAGATAACATGTGGCTATTTTTATTTATTTATTTTGGCAGCTGGCCATACAGGGATTGAACCCTGGACCTTGATGTTATCAGCTCTGTGCTCTGACTGAGTTAACTGGCCAAGCTAATTGGCCAGCCCTGCTGTTGGCTATTGAGCACCTGGCAGGTGGCTGGTCTGAGTTGAGATGTGCTATATGCATAAAATACACATCGGATTTCAATGACTTCCTATGAAAAAAATGTAAAATACCTTAATAGTTTTGTATATTGATTTACATGTTGAAATGATAATATATTTGGTTAAATAAAACACATCATTAAATTTCTTTCTTTTTTTATGTGGCTACTAGAAAATTGAACCTTATATCTGTGGTTCACATTGTATTTTTTTTTTTAAAGATGACCGGTGAGGGGATCTTAACCCTTGACTTGGTGTTGTCAGCACCATGCTCTCTCAAGTGAGCTAACCAGCCATCCCTATATAGGGATCGGAACCCGCAGCCCTGGTGTTACCAGCACCACACTTTCCCAAGTGAGCCATGGGCTGGCCCTTCACATTGTATTTCTAATGGAAAACGTGGGTCTAGACTGTTAATGACTAGCATGAACAGCCTGTGTTGTTCTGGAAGGATGCCATAGGCACCCCGAGATGTTCCTGATCATTACCCTGATTTGAGGGGAGAGAGTGACAAGGAGGTGGCATTGAGAGGCCAGTGACTTGGCTTTGAAACCTGGCTCTGCCACTGACAAGCTCTAGAGGCATGGCAAAATTATTTAAACTCTCTGAGCCTCCGTGTCTTCATCCCTAAACTGGGACGATAATGTGTCCCCTGCCTCCTTCACAGGGTTTCTAGAAGAAACAAATGGGCTCATATTCATGAATGTGCTTGTAGAAAGCATTATCCTACTCTTCAAATAAGAATGACCAACATCAATTGAGAGCCTTCTATGACCTAGCCACTGGGTAATGTGCTCTGGATACATTGTTCACTGAACAATCCCTTGAGGGAGAGGAATGCTCTTTTCATAACTATTTCACAAGTGAGAAAACAAAAGCTTAGAAGGGTCAAGAGCCCCTGTTTGTAAGCCCCTCCTTAGGGATGCACCGGGATGCAGAGAATGTGCATCCTAAGCTCAGCAGGAGCCCCGGCCTGCCTGGGATGTGCTGCGTGGGGAACCCCCTTGTCTGAGGTTTACTCAGTCTGTAAACGTACTTGGAATTTTCCAAGAACAAGATCTCAGCATCTCCTCTATGCTAACAAGCCCTGCCCACTCCCAGGCACACCTGTGTCTAGGGAAGGGTGGGAAGAGTCTGCCAGCTTGGAGTCTACCTGAGGGAGACACCTGGTGTTTTCACCTGCCATTTGGCATTCATTTCCCCTTCTTCCAGTAACTGTACTCTTATTTTCTTGGGAAATTGCTCCTTCCCCACTCTCAGCCCATGCAGTTCTAGACAGGCTGACTCCACCCCTCCTGGGGGAGGTGGGCATTTAACCCAGCTAATTAGAGCCATTCACCAACTTGGCCACCGGTGATTGCTTCAAGGGCAGACATGAGGGTCAAACAGAATCAGCTCCGTAGATTACTGTTGAGACTCCCCTTGCCCTGTGCTTGAGGAGAGGATGTGACAAAAGCCTGGGGCAGACAGCCATCTCTACCACCAGCTGCCACCTGAGGATGATGCCAACAGAGGAAAGCGATGCCAACAGAGGAAATCAAAGCCAAGAGATGGAGAAAGCAAGACTGGGTCCTCAGAACAGTGCTGGGACAGTTCTAGGGCAGGTCTGGCAAGGCCTTCAGGGAGTCCTCAGCCTCACCTGGCAGAGGAGTCCCAAGATGGACCTACCTTAGTACCCTACATGCTCAGCCACTGGCTGGAGCAGCCCGTGGGAAGCAACCAACACAGAGACGGAGTTCAGGGTGCAGCAACTGTGGCCCGGGGCCACCACACTCCCTGCAGTCAGAGATGGGTGGCACATTCTTGTGGCCACCAAACATAGAATGAATGGTGTGTCCACAGCTCTAAAATCTTGCAGGTGATGTCAAAAAAACTGATTTGGGGGCAACACTGTTCTAAAGGAAAGGTGGCCTTTCAAGTGGGAAAGGCTGATACCTTAACGTCCCCTCCTCTTCCCCCTTGCTCCCTCCCACTGTGGTAGGCTGAAAAATGTCCCTCCCCCTCCCCCAAATGACATCCATGTCCTGATTCCTGGAAACTGTAAATGTGACTTTATTTGAAACAAGGGTCTTTACAGATGTAATTAAATTAAGAATTTTGAGATGATATTATCCTGGATTATGGAGGGTGTGTGGCTAAATGCCATTATAAATGGACAGAGGGAGAGTACACAGACAAGAGGATGTCACAGGACCATGGAGGCAGGGATTGGAGTGATGCGGCCACATCGAGGAATGCTGGCAGCCAGCAGAACCTGCAAAGGAAGACGAGGATTCTTCTCTAGAGCCTCCAAACGGAGCGTGGCCCTGCCAACACCTTGGTTTTAGCCCAGGGATACCGATTTTGGACTTGTGGCCTCCAGACCTGTGAGAGAATAAACTTCTGTTGCTGTAAGGCACCTAGTTTATGGTAATGTGTTACAGCAGCCACAGGAAATCAATACGTCCATCACCTTTCCTCTGTTTTCCTCTCCTTCCCTTTCTCCCTCCTGTGCTTCCCCCTCGTGTTCCTCTCTTCACCTGCAAATACTCTTGGTCTCTCTCATCCCAATTGCTTCTACAGTTCTCCAGTGCCTTTGAACAACGTTTTTGTTTAAAATACGGCTTTTCTAGCTGTTCTTAGAGGTGACATTGTTCTGTCAAGAGCTGTTCCGTTATTTCCCTATTTTTTCTCTATCACCAAACAAATAGAACAAAGCACTCAGGAAAAAAAACCAATTGAGTGATCTCCAATAATTACATATGAAAGGATTTAGAAATACAATAATTTCCATCCCCGCTCATGAGATCCAAGTAAAAGGTGCTAATTATACAATTAGCACCTCAGCAAGGTCAACATTAACAGAGATGAGTCATGTTGATGGTATGCACCTTTGACAAGATGTGATGAAATGGCACTTTACCTCTGTGATCTTCTGTCCCCAACCCATAATAAGCCCAGTCTAATCATGAGAAAAACACTATAAATTTCTTTTTTTTTTTAAAAAAAAGATGACCGGTAAGGGGTTCTTAACCCTTAACTTGGTGTTGTCAGCACCACGCTCTCCTAAGTGAGCCACGGGCCGGCCCTAAAACATCATAAATTTCAATTGAGGAAAATTTTAAAAGCTACCTGACCAGTACTCCTCAAAATTGTTAAGGTCACTAAAAACAAATAAAGTCTGAGAAACTGTTAACAGCCAAGAGGAGCCTAAGGAAAGGCAACACTAAATGTGATGTGGTATCCTGGATGGGATCCTAGAGCAGAAAAGGACATTAGGGAAAGCCTGAGGAAACGTGAATAAAATACGGACTTTAGCTAGTAATAATGTATCTATATTGGTTTATTAATTGTGATGAATGTATCATACTAATGGAAGATGTTCATCGTGAGGGAATCGGGATACAGGGTATATGAGAACTCTCTGTACTATCTCCACAATTTTTCTGTAAACCTAAAACTATTCTAAAAAACAATATTTATTTCTAAAAAACAAGAATTGAAGTTTTAAGCTCCCATTTTAAAGATAAGGGTTCTTAGCTTGTTTCAAACTCAACTATAAACTCCTTACAAAAGACACATCTAAAGTAAAGTAAAAACAAAGTTCAAAAAATCCCCTTTTAGGAACACCAAGGTCAAGGGTTAGGTTCCCCATACTGGCCAGATGCCAAAACAAAAACAAACAAAAAAAACCCCCAAATTTTAAAAAATTGTTTTAAAAAAATTCATTTTTAAAAATGACTTGGGGGCTGGCCCGTGGCTCACTCGGGAGAGTGCGGTGCTGATAACACCAAGGCCACGGGTCCGGGTCCCATATAGGGATGGCCGGTTCGCTCACTGGCTGAGCGTGGTGCTGACAACACCAAGTCAAGGGTTAAGATCCCCTTACCGGTCATCTTTAAAAAAAAAAAAAAATGACTTGGGGCCAGTGAGATCCTCTGAGAGCTCCAGTTATAAAGGATCAGCTAATTCCTATGTAATGCATATTTCTCTACTGTATAAAACAAGCATGAGAATGTTTTTATATTTTTTTCTGAAGGAAAAAAAGCAGAAGACCAGACACCTGATGCTGAAAGCTATTTCCTTTACTCAAGTTGAAGGGACTTTGTTGGTTTTGGGATCTTCGTAGTGACTCCAAGAGCAGAGCAGGGAAGAGCCCAAGCACAGACTCAGGTGCCACGACGGCTGCAGTCCCATTTTTATGATTCTGCTTTTATGTGTCCCTTGATAACTGTGACTAACAATAAACATTCCTCATAAACTTTAAAAAATAAAATAAAAAAGGAAGAGCCAGACACCAACAACAAAGCAAACAGACCATAAAATACTTTAGAAAATACTTTAAAAAAACCCCAAACCCATAAGAAGTATAAGGCTTCTTTTTTTATTATTTTATTTTTTGTCTTTTGTCTTTTTCCGTGTCCGGCAACGGATCGCAACCCTCAGTGTTGCCCCCGTACCGGACCGGGACCGGCAACGATCGCAAGCCTCGGTGTTGCTCCCGCGCCTCGCTCAGCCAGTGAGCGGGAACCGGTCTGTATATGGGATCCGAACCCTCAGACGGGAGCGCTGCCGCGCTTCCCAAGCGGGGCACTATCCAGTGTGCCACCGGGCCGGCCCAAGGCTTCTTTTTAAAGATACAAAGGAGGGGTTGGCTGGTTAGCTCAGCTGGTTAGATCATGGTGCTGATAACACCAGGGTTCGATCCCTGTACCAGCCAGCTGCTGAAAAAGAAAATAAAGTTATAAATCTAACTGATAGAAGAATTTAAGAATAAAATAATGGGAGGAAGAGAGAGAAGTAGGGCGGAATTGTCATACTGGTGTTGGGGAACTCATAGATCTTGCCCATATCAGATGCATCAACAACTGAAAGAGTTGTCATGGCAGCGACAACTACTGGGATGTGGGGAGGTGCCACTTGCAGTAACAGCTCTGAGTCCTGTTTGGATACCTACCCGTTCCCATTCCTGGTCCACGTGCTTTGGGTGGAGTTGTCTCTCATTCAGCTTATCTGTCCCTGCCAAATGAGTCAACCATGCAGTTTTGAGTGCATTAGAGTGTGGCCCAGGACTCTGTACCCACAAAACTTTTCTCAATTTTGCAGAGGCAGTACTTGTGAAATAGGGTATGCTAATGTTGAGGGGAGCTCTGGGTACTATTTTTATTTCTGTGTTTATGGGCTTGATGTTCTCCTTCATTTATCAGAAGGGGGAATGGTGGGTGGTTTTTACATTTTTGGCCATAAAAGCAAACTTGGCTGGCAAATGGGACAAGCTGAACATTCTGGAGAATTAATGTCCCCTGGATGCAGTTCTGTGTCAAGGATAGATGAAGAGTTGGTGGCTAAGCACCTCTGCTTCCTCGCCCCTCCGTTGGGACAGGCTCCAGTTGCCCACAGAGGACACTTGCTTGATAACACGCCCTTTTTTTATCAACTCTCCCCGCTCTCTTATTTTGCTTCCCTACTGCCTTGAGATCATCTCTCAAATAAACTACTTGCATTTGAATACTTGACTCGGGGTCAGCTTCTGGGGGAACTCAGTAAGGGCTCCTGGGTTTTTTTTTTAAAAAAAAAGATGACTGGGGCCGGCCCGGTGGCGCACTGCTACAGTGCGCCGATTGGGAAGCGTGGCGGCGCTCCCGCCGAGGGTTCGGATCCCACATACAGACCGGCCGCTCACTGGCTGAGCGAGGTGCAGCCCGTGTCCGGTCCCGGTCCAGTACGGGCGCGACACTGAGGGTTGCGATCCGTTGCTGGTCATGAAAAAAGACAAAAAAAAAAAAAAAGGAAAAGATGACCGGTAAGGGGATCTTAACCCTTAACTTGGTGTTGTCAGCACCACGCTCACCCAGTGAGCCAACCGGCCATCCCTATATGGGATCCAAACCCGGGGCCTTGGTGTTATCAGCACCACACTCTCCTGAGTGAGCCACAGGCCGGCCCAAGGGCTCCTGGGTTTTGATTTCCTCGAAACACCCCTTCCTCCCTTTCCCTCTGTGTTTCCATAGTGACTCCATCCCAGCTCCAGGGTAGAACATGTGGATTTGACCTAGCCAATCAGCACTGATCTTTCACCAGTCACAGGGATTGGCTTAAGGGCAGAATGTGACCTGTTTAGAGCCAGTAATGTGTAAGGAGACTTTCTCTGGGAGGGGAGGGAAACAGGTGTCCCTGCTCACTGACTGTGAGCTGGGAGGAGGAAGGCTGGACTGGCTGCTGCCATCTTGCCACTTTGCCACGCTGTCTGAACATGGAGCCAACAGAGAGGTCTGCTAGGTGCAGAGTGAGAAACCAGACCCTGTGGTAGTGTTTGAGCCCCGGAGTCAAATGGGGCTTCAAGCAAGAATTATCCCTACGATTTTCAGTTCGATGAGCCAGGAAATTCCCTATTTAGTTTAAACCCAATTTGTGTTGTCACTAAGGTTCCATAGTGGATATAAGATGGCAAAGAGAAAAGGGCCTTCCCCTGGGTCTCTCTCTCTCTCTCTGTATGCCAAAGCAGGTGCATAGAGAGAGACATGGTGGGAACTGATCTCTGCTTACATAGGAGGGAAACCCCACATGGGCTGCTCTGGTCCCCAGGGGCCAGGCACTCCCACCCCAGGGGGTCAGGCCTGGGGGTAGGAGGGCTGGTCAGTGTGTTCCAGAGCCTGGGTTCCTCCCTGTAGGAACTCTGAAGCAAGAACAGGACAAACTGCCAACAGCCCCTGATGAACACTCTGCAATCTAAAGCCAGGTGGGATTAAAAGGCAGCAGACCCCCGCTTTTCTTCTGGGAAAATCTGAACACGAAACAGATGAATTAGGATCTACCTGAAAGCAGAGTCTGTCTCCTGAAGGTGACTTCAGGGAAACAGGAAGACTTCTCCTGCTTCATGAACACCTATCCACCAACTGGCCCACACTAATATTGGGACACGATACTCACCCACCCCACCCCCCAACCAAGTACTTCCCCAAGTTGAAATGTAAACACCTCTGCATGAGGTGGCACTAGTACCTGATATCAGATTTTAATACCTAAGTGAAAGTGACTGATCACAGGATTTCACAGAAAGCAGATTTTGTAGGGGGCACGAGGTAAGGAACCTGGAGGGAGGGGCTCAGCTACAGAGAATAAAGGATTCAGAGTCTACAGCAGACTTTAAAACTGATGAGAGAGAAGAGGGAGACTCAGAGACATTCTCTTTCTCAAAAATAAGAAAATCGTTTTGCCTGGCATTTACTTATACTCTAAGCATTTGCCTGATTCTCTAAGGCCCACCTTGGGCCATGTCCAGCCAGGCCTAGTCACTTACATATCCTCTCAAGCTACCTTTGCACTCGCTGGGCAGGGCTGAGTAGTTGCTGTGGAGACTGTACAGCCTGCAAAGTCTAAAATGTTTGCTATCTGGCCCTTTCCAGGAAAAGTTTGCTGACTCCTCTAAGTCAGTGGTTCTCAAACTTGAATGTACATTAGAACTCCCAGGAGGGCTTGCTAACACACGCTGCTGAGCCTTATCTCTGATTCACTGGGTCTGGGGTGGCACCCAAGAATTTGCATTTCTTTTCCTTTTCTTTTTTTTTTTTTTAGGAGCTATTTTTCTGGTTTACTGAACAAGAATCAAATTTTAAAGCATTAAATAAAGAAAGCAGAACCAATATGGAGAAATGGCAACAACTGCTTTAAAAAAAAAATAGACACAGAGAGGCAGCTTACTAGAGTAAGACCCGTTTTCATAAATGGTTACAAACAGCACGCAGTTTTAAGATGTGTGAAGGGATCATTTGCAGTGCTACAAAATAGAATCCACAGAGGCATCTGCTGCCCCCAGCCTCCGAGCAGAAAGGGGACAAATCTGAAAGTCTGTCCTACTATGTGACCCCCCCCAACCCCACCCCTCAGGCTGTCCTTCTACTAGGAACACTCATAGCTGAGGCTCTGAAACTAGCAAAGGAATCGTCTTCCTTAAAAAAGAAAGCATGGGTTAAGCAGCTTTCTTCCACACTTCGTTTTCTAAAAACATACACTGCTGGGGACAAAAAAATAAGTTTATGCAGCTCACACAAGCTCCCTGGTGCTGCCGCTGCTGCTGCTCTGGGGACCACGTGTTGAGAAGTGCTGGGCTAATCTCACGATTTCAATATTCAATGCTAATGCCATCTCTTTCCATGCTTTATTTCACAGTTACAGCTGCTCCAGACAACGTGATTCTGACTGACTTCAGCCCATGAGGTAGCTCCACAGCTGCAGCCCACGAGCCCCAAGTCCCTGCTCCTTGTGGGTGTGTGATGGAGGTTGCATTCTGAAATGTCTGGGAAAGAGCCCAGACTTAGCTGTTGTAACAAAGAGACCCCAAAATACAGCAGCTTAAGTAAGAAAGAGGTTTGCTCTTACGTTGACATTCCAGGTGGTCCAGGATGACAGGGTAATTCTCAGTCACAATGTCATTCAGAGACATGGTTTCTGTTTGTTTTGTAGCTCTGCCATCCCCTAGGATGTTATTCTTGTCTGCGTGGTCGAAGATGGGGCCTTGCCATCTCCACATTCAGGCACCTGAGAAATGGTAAAAGCGAAAGTCCACGGCAAGTGGCTCATCGTGAGCTGGACGAAGTTGCTCACATCACTTACTTCTGGCCCAGAATTGGCAGCCAACCCAGCAGCAACCACCTAGCCGCCACAGGAAGTGCCCCAGGCTCTCCCAACCCAAGCAGTGGGGGGCCTGTGGGCCTCAGCCACACCCTCCCAACACATGCAACCAGCCCAGCAACAACCACCAAGCCGCAGCAGGAAGGGTCCCGGGTTCCCATCTGGGGTGGTGGGAGGTGAAGGCTTTTACCACACCCCCTTGACATCTGCACCCAGCCCGGCAATGACCAAGCCTCTGCTGGAAGCTCCCTGGTCTCCCCTGTGGGAATGAGGGGGGTGCCACAGGCCTCAATCCCACCCCTCTCCTCCTTCCTCCTTCTTCCATCCCATTTCCTTTCCATTTCCCCTTTCTCCCTCCCTCCCAACTGCTCCACAACATCATCATAGAACATAAAAAATAAGATTAACAAAATTATATTTTCCTTAAAAAAAAAAAAAGAATTGGAGGCTGGGAAATGTAGTCTCTGGGTCAGCAGCCCCAGATCCAAGAAGATGACAATAGATTTGGGAGGACAAGTAGCAGGCTCAGAGCACCGCATTATTTTCTACTGACTTAGACCAGTCTTAGCTCTCTCTTGTGCTGCATGTCCATCCAGTGTATGCTAGAGGCTTGCTCCAGGCTGCAGTTGTCCTCACTTATGAGTCGGGTTGAAGGAGCAAGTACTGCATTTTTCAAATTTTGCTTTTTAGAAATTTGTATTGAAATAAAACATGTAAGCAGAAAAGTGTGCAAATCAAAAGTGCATATAGTTCAGTGGCTTTTTACAAAGTGAACACACCCATGTAACCAATGCACAGACAAGAAACAGACATGACCACTGCACCAGAAGCCTCCTCGGCCCCTGTCTGATCACTATCACCATCGAGAGTAACCACCATCATGCCCAAACCACACATTCATTTTGTCTATTTTTAAGCATTACATAACAAGTGCTGATGGAGATGTGGAGCAACCAGAACTCTCGTTCACTGTCTATCACACTGTATGGACTCTTCTGTGTCTGATTCCTTCATGCAACATTTTGTTGTGAGTTTTACCTATGCAGTTGCATGTAGCAAACATGCAACAAATTTCTATTGTGGTTTTTGTTTGTTTGCATTGCTGTGTAATATTCCATTAATGGATGCTTTGTTTATCCATTCTACCATTGATGGACAGTATTTGTTTCCACTATTTAACTATTAGTAATAGTGTTTCTATGAACATTCTAATACAAGTCTTTTCATGAACCCATATTTGCATTTCTCTTGCAGATATATGTTCACCCAACCTTGGAGTGGTATTGCTGGGTCATAATGATAGGGCAGGTGTATGTTTAGACCTAGTAGTTATTGCCAAACAGTTCTCCAAAATGAGTGAACAAATTCACATACCCATTAGCAGTGTGTGAGAGCTGCAGTTGCCCCACATTAGAACCTCAAGCAGAGAGTCTGCAAAGTACATAGACCAACTTCCATTTTCAAAAGCCACAGGATGCCTGGAGAGAGACACACGCGATTTGTGATGAGTGTGACACCTCATCCTGTGCTCCCAGTCACTGGACCAGGGAGCTCAAATTGGTAACCCAAACATCCAGATATAAAACTTGGAGATTTCATAAACAATCTGGCTATTGTGCTTTTGGGAAAAAATAGAAGATGCAGCAATAGAGGGCCCATGTTCCATTGTGACTATAATTGGCTGGAGGTGAGAGCAGGTGGCTTCCAATCTATCCATTATCGCCATTCCCTATGCTTCCCATGGTGGACCCACTTCATTCATTTACCTTCACTCCCTGACCATAGCAGATAATTGAGTTTCATGCAGTGGACTCCCAGCCTTCCTCCAGCCCTGATCAAGGCATCCAACATAACCAACCAAGGCATGCCTTTCCCTTAGTAGAATATGAGACCTGTGTCTGAAATATTTCCTCTGTCCCAAAATATCCCCACTGTCACAACTTTTACTTTGTATTAAGAATTGCTCTCTTCTGGCAGGCATATCTTAAACAGAATAAAAAAAAACTACTGGAAATGATGAAACATGAGGTAACTGATGGTGAATTACCTGCTGTTTCAGGTATCTATTGCTATGCAACAAACCATCACAAAACTTAGCGGCTTAAACCAACATTCCATTTGAACATGATTTTGTGGGTCAGTAACTCAATCAAAGCACAGTGGGAATAACACAGAAAGGCCCCATCTCTGTTCCATGATATCTGGGGCTTCAGCTGCAATGGCTCAAATAGCTCAGGTCTGGCTGGAACAATGCAGTTTGTGCTCATACGTCTAGGCCTCAGCCCTTGCTGTTGAGGGGGTTTCCTCAGTTCTCCTCCACACAGCCTCTTCATGAGGTTATCTTGGGCTTCCTCACAGCATGGTAGTCTTGGGGCAGTTGGACTTCTACAGAGGACTGGCTTCCCAGGGAGCAGAATCAGAAGCTGCGAGGCCCTTTTCAGGCTTAGGCCCAGAACCGGCTCACCGTCATGTACCATGCATTCTAGCAGTCAGAGCAAGTCACAAGGTCAGCACAGACTCAAGGGGAATGCGAGTAATCTCCACTTCTCAGTGGGGAAAACTGCAAAACACTGAAGCCATCTTCAATCTACCCCACCTGCCTCCCTTCCTGCCTCTCTCTCTCTCTCTGTCCTCCCCCATTCCTCTCTGCCATCTGTTTTCCTCTAACACGTGTGACATGTGTCAGTCACTATGCTAGATAGGACAACAGAGATAAAACACAGTTCTTGACTTCAAGAAGATTACAATCTAGTGAAAAAAATAAACAAGCAAACTGATGGTTACAATAAAGAGTGGAAAATGCTGCAGGGTCGTTAAAAGAGAGGCCAATATATTACTCATATTTGTAATCCAAACACCCAATTCAGAGTCTAGGCCAGGCCATTTATGAACATGATTGAACCAAAGAATTAATGAATGTCATTAACACCTAAGCATGAATGAGTTTCTCTGAACACTTCCTATGAAGAGAAATTACTACACAGGTATCTTTTTTTAATTTATTTTGGTGGCTGGCTGGTATGGGGATCCAAACCTGTGACCCTGGTGTTATAAGACTGTGCTCTAACCGTCTGAACTAACCGGCCAGCCCCAGTCAAATGTTGTTCTAACTAGACAGTTCATAGATGGAAAGTGCAGGCTTTAGGGAAGGAGGATGGAGAAATGGATGCTGTGAAGGCTTCTTGGGTCAGATCCCCTAGCAGTGGAGCTGAAACAGAGACTTGTGCACAAATACTTTGTAGGGAGATTGCTCACAGGAAAGCCTTGTAAGGGAATGAGGGAAGCAGGATAGGCCAGGAGGAAAAGCCAAACACAGACGTCATTTCAGATAAAGTCCCATCTCCCCATCTTGTGGGGAGCTCTGAAGTATAAATTGCAACACTGTGGAAGTGTCTGCCTTGAGACAAGGGAACTGGGCTTTTGTACCCCAAAACAGTCAGCCTTTGGCTGAGACCACCCTAGTGAGTGCGTGTGAGTGTATGTGTGTGTGTGTGTTTGGGGGGCAGGATGGGAGATGACATCTGTGTGTCAGCTCCAATTACCCTAGAGCAAGTGCTCAGTGAAGCTGCAGGTGTGAGCAGTCAGCAGCAGCACCTGCAGCAGCTGTGGGACAGTAAAAGGAGCTCAGGGTATCTGGGCAGAGCACCAGACATCTGCTACAGAAGATGATGAATTCTGATTTATGACAAATCTGAAAATCTAATTTATATACATACCTACAAGAAAGGCTAAAATGTTACATACACACTGACCAGGATGCTCCTTAAATGGTGGTGAAGACAGACAGCAATTGGAACTCTCTTGCATGGCTGGCTCAACCCCTTTGGAAAACTATTTGGCTATACCTACTAAAGCTAAACATATGAATGTCCTATGATCAGGCAGTTCCACTCCTGTGACTATGCCCAACAGAAGTGAGTGCTGGGGCTGGCTGGTTAGCTTGCTCGGTTAGAGCATGGTGCTAATAACAACAAGGTCAAGGATTCAGTCAAGGGTTTTGATTTCTACACTGGCCTGACACCAAAAAAAAAAAAAAAAGAAGTGATTACTTATGTTCATTAAAAGACATGTAATAATCTCGGCAATAAAAAGGAATGTAGTATTGATGAATACCAAAGGAATTAAGTGAAAGAAGCCAGTCTCCAGTGGTTGCATACTATATGATTCCATCTATATGACCTTCTCAAAAAGACAAAACTGTGGTGATGGAGAACAGATCAGTAGTTATCAAGGATTAGAGTGAGGGGAGGATGTGTTATAAAGGTATAACACCTGGGAGTTTTGGGGGTGATGAAACTGTATGTTGATTGTTGTGGTGGTTATATAAATTTACACCTGTGTCAAAACTCATAGAATGCCAGAAAAAGCTAATAAAATAAATAGAATTTTTTTTTTAAAAAAGATATGTATAAGAATGTTCATAGCAGCTTAGTTCATGACAGCCTAAACTGGAGCCTCCCAGTTGTTCACTATCGGGAGAACGGGTATGTAAGTTGTGGTAGGTTCTTACTACGGAACACTACCCAGCACTGAAAAAGTACAAACTACTGGTACATGCCATAGCACGGATGAACCTCACAGACATAATATTAAGTGAGAGGCCAGACACACAAGAGAACACACTGTATGATTCCATTTATATAATGTTCAAAAACAGGCAAAATTAATCTAAGACGATACGAGCCAGGATCATGGCTGGAAGGGGACATAAGAAGGAGCCTTCTGGGGGGCTAGACATATGCTATATTGTCTTCTGGGTGGTGGCCTCATGATAGTATTCATTCGTTGAAGTTCATTAAGCTGCACACTTTAAGATTTGTACTTTTACTTGCACAAGTAATACTGCAGTGTTTTAAAATGCTTAAAAAATGTGAATTGTTTTCATCTGATTTGTACATGTCAAGGAGGTGTGCGAAGTGCTAAAATTCACTGTTGATTGTTAGTGCCTTGACAGCAGACTTTTAGTCTCTATTTAAACACAGACAGGGCACCGTGCTAGGCTCCAGGGACACACAGCAACACAGATAAATTTGACTTGGCAACATGAATATGTCCTAAAACTCAGCACAGAGAAGCATGGCAATACCTTCTTTGACTTAAGAATGGCATCAATTAAACATTATTTGAATCTTTGTAATAAAGCTTGGAAGCGGGGAGGAAAAATCTCATTTCTTCCTTTTTTGTGTATTTGTTCGAACTGGTTTGGGATTTTTTGGTGTGTGTGTGTGTGTGTGTGTGTGTGTGCGCGTGCGTGCGTGTTGGGGGAGGGGATTTTAAATGTAAATTGATAATCTTTTATGAGAAGTAAAAAGAAGCATTATTGGGTGCCTTTGTTTATAAACCAAAAAGTAATAAATGAACCTCTATTAGAAAAAAAAAAAAGAGTGCAGACGCAGTTCTTGCCCTGGACAAATATTTGCTGTCAATAACAAAGGGGATGATGATATTTGGAATCCACCAAATTCAGGATTATATTTCATCCTGGTTGGTGAAAACACAGCTGAACGAGGAAAAAATGACCATTTTTCTCAAGAAGAGAAAAGTTTTTAAAAGTACCTGTAATACCACGGTGGGACTAAGAGAGGATTAGACCTCACTTACTACAGACCACTTCTAAAGGGAAAACTTCCCTTTCAGCCATAAAAAGGCATGGATCAGAATTCATACCTGAACGATCAGAGGAGCAGGGATTTTTGCGTGTGCCATTTAACTTCTAATAGAGCTTTCTGGGAACATAACCTTCTTTCTTTTTATCCCCATGTGAGTCCGATTTATGCTTGTCTTGTCTTATGCCTTCTGGTTCCTCACAGTTTCCAAATGAAAATGACATTTTCTTCAAAGAAAAATACCAAACCTTGACTCATTTATTTGAGGTTATTTGTATATGTTAGGTTTAAAACAGTTCTGATATGATTTTTACACTTACCTTTTTCCAAGTTCCCAAGATGCTATCAGCCTATCCTTAAAATGCAAAACAGCATTCCAAACAGAAAAAAACTGAGACAATGATATTTTTTAAAAATATGATTTGAAAAGCATAGGAGTTATGAAATACTATTGGAAAAAGTTAGATGTGACATACATTTCCCCAATATTCACTCATTTATTCCACAAAGATCTATCTGTCCATCATCTTTTTCAACTCAGCTCACTTTTACTGACCACATGGGAAGCACCGTAATAGACAAAGCACTGTAAAAGATAAATAAGACAAAACTTTTGCCTAAACAATACAAGAATTAAATAAACCATGCATGATCATACATGTAAGAATTTTTTTTAAATTCCTGCAAGGACACCAAGAATAGAAGAGACACCAGTGGACATGCGGTGGTTTAAAACTATAATGGTAGGGCTGGCCCAGTGGCGCACTGCGCTAGTGCGCCGCTTGGGAAGCGTGGTGGCGCTCCCGCCCGAGGGTTCGGATCCCACATACAGACCGGTTCCTGCTCACTGGCTGAGCGAGGCGCGGGAGCAGCGCCGACGGTTGCAATCCCGTTGCCGGTCCCTGGTCCAGTACGGGGGCAACACTGAGGGTTGCGATCCGTTGCCGGACACGGAAAAAGACAAAAAAATAAATAAATAAATAAATAAAAATAAAACTATAATGGTAGATATATTATGTTGCCTTTTTGGTAGAAAGTGGGGGAGAAACATTTGTACAGTCATCCCCCTTGTCTATGATGTCCTTTCCATGGTCTGTTACCCATGGTCAACCAAGGTCCAGTACAATAAGATATTTCAAGAGAGAGAGGGAGAGACCACATTCACACAACTTTTATCTCAGTGTATTGTTATCCTTGCTCTATTCTCAGTTATTGTTAATCTCCTACTGTGCCCGATTTATAAGTCAAACTTTATCATAAGTGTGTATAGGAAAAAGCATAGTATTTGTAGGGTTTGGTCTTATTCGCAGTTTTAGGCATCCTCTGGAGGTCTTGGAATGTATCCCCCAAGGATAAGGGAAGGCTGCAGTATTTGCTGAAATATACTTTAAAAAACTCTGGAAAGGGCCGAGCCCATGGAGCACTCGGGAGAGTGCGGCGCCGGGAGAGCAGCAGTGCTCCTGCCGCGGGTTCGGATCCTATATAGGGATGACCGGTGCGCTCACAGCGCTCACTGGCTGAGCGCGGTGCGGCCAGTCTCAAAAAAGGACAAAAAAAAAAAAAAAAAAAAAAAAACTCTGGAAAGAGTCATGAAAAACTAAGGTGGAGGTTACCCATGGGGCATGGGAGAGAACAGAGCAAATGGGAAGGAGAGTTTTTGCTGAGAACCATCTTGTACTTGGAAACCTTGTGAAAATGTGTAATGTTTGTTTCAAAGTTTACCCAGAATTTTTAATCAGCTATGATAAGACACAAAGACATGGAAATGACTCTCATGAAGGAAGAAGTTTATCATACTCACAGATCCCGAGACACAGGAGACATAGCATGCCATGCAGGGCCACGTGGGAAAGAGCCAGGTCAGGAAGCAGAGGGAGCCAGTGTGGGCAAGAGCCTTTATTATGGTTTCTGTGGGACAGATCGGGTGAGGCAGGGTGAGCAGGCTCAGGATTGGCTAGTTTAAGTAATTTCAGCAAGCTCTGGGGCATAGGGGCTGTCCCTACCTTCCTGGCACCTGGCCCCGTGGTGGTAGGGCAGGGGAATAGTGAGTAAACCAGGTAGGAGAGCCTGATAAAAGAGGTGGTTGGGAAATGGGCTTCAGACTGGCTGGTTTGCATATGAAAGCCACATTTGCAGGCAGGCCCTTCCCTATCTTTAGGAATTGGCAGGGCTGGCCAGTGGTTCACTCAGGAGAGTGCGGTGCTGATAACACCAAGGCCACAGGTTCGGATCCTATATAGGGATGGCGGGTTTGCTCACTGGCTGAGCGTGGTGCTGACAACACCAAGCCAAGGGTTAAGATCCCCTTACCAGTCATCTTTACAAAAAAAAAAAGGAATTGGCTAGCTCTGGGAGGGGTAGTCTCTCCAGGTCAGCAAGGCCCCCAAGATGTCAAAGCATCAGGAAATACAGAAAATAAAAATATGACTAACACAATATTACAAGTGAAATGAATACATGTTAACATAAGAGTGTATGTGCCCCCTCCTGGGATAGCTGCCTGACTTACAGCTCCACCTTCTCAGATACCCAAGGTGGTTCCCAGTGGCCAGGTCTTCAATATGCCAGCCTCTGGCCTTGGTCCAGAGTAGGCTCAAGATGGACCATTGAGAATCTCTCTGCTGAAAATCTGATACTTGGAACATAAGAGACACAGAGACACAGGCAAAACGTTTCTGGAGCTGAGTTCTTTCAAGGGCAATAACAATTATTTTCTATATACGTCTATATCATAGCCACTAACCACACATGGCTACTGAACACTTGAAATGTGGCTAGTCCTAATTGAGGTGTGATGTTAAGTGTACATTACACACCAGATTTTGAAGACTTGGTACAAAAAGACAGGTGTAAAATATCTCATTAGTAAATTTTTATATTGATTACATGTTGAATGAATACTATTTTGGATATATTGGGTCAAATAAAATATAGGAAAATTAATTTCACGTGTTTGTTTCTTTCTTGATGTGGCTTCTAGAAAATGTAAAATGACATTCATGGCTTACATCTTTCTCTTGGACAGCACTGCTCTAGACCAAAGAGTGCTATGAATACTTAGTGAAGATTTTCTACTTCCTTTCCTCTCCACATCTTGGTCATTCAACTCTTATGCAGTGGATTGAATTGTGTCCCTCCAAATTTTAATGTGTTGGAGGCTTGATCCCCACTGTGACAATGTTAAGAGGGTGGAAATCCTATTATGGTAATTGAAAGGTGGGGCCTTGAAGAGGTGATTAGAATGTAGGATGATGCCGTAGTGAATGGATTAATAATGATGGTCAGGGGAGTGGTTCTGAGGGCTTTAAAAAGAGAGCACTCTCTCTGCTCCACAATTTTCTGCCATGTGAGACCCCTGCCTTGCTGTAAAGCCGCCACCAAAAAAGACCCTCACTACATGTGTTCCTTGGACTTTGGACTTCCCAGCCATAAACAATAAAACCATAAGCAATAAACTTTGTTTTCTTATAAGTTACCTAGTTCCAGGTATTTTGTTATAAGCAACAGAAATAGACTAATACATCCTCCTTCAATTATTTAAAAAACCACAGAATCCTTCACGGATGTGTGTATATAAAGTAGCTGGAGATCATTTCTATTTCTTGCCACAAAATTAAATCATAAGATGTTGCAAAGATTCAGAAAAGGTCTAAATCACCTTGGGCTCTAACCTGATTAAAGAAGGGGAGATGGTGAATTAAAGATGTGGATTGAACACATGCATTTATTCCCACTCACCCGAGTCCACAAGAATAACTACATAGGATTGAAAAAACAAGCAAACACTATTAGGGTACAGGTGTCAGGTGAAGCAACAACATGCAGATAAGAGATGTCAACATGTTTTTGGAAGATAGAAAGTAGGTGAACAGGTGGGAATGGACTTAGCAGATCAAAGAAAGGTGAAACCAAAGACTGCAGTAGAAGGCAAGGTTGGGTGGGAAGGCAGAGTGACAAAAAAGAAGGAAGCCAGGTTGGCTGGTTAGCTCACTGGGTTAGAATGTGGTGTTGGTAACACCAACAGTTGTTCAGGTTCAGGTCCCATACCTGCCAGCTGCCCCATCCCCCCAAAAAAGAGGAAGCTGAACAATTAAAAAGCTCACAAATTAGAGGTACAAGAGACTTCAGAAGACAGGGGTACATTAATTACCTAATGCTGAGTCACAAAAGACCCCCAAAACTTAATGGGTTAAAAGTAATATAACCATCTATTATTTATCATGTTTCCTGTGGGACAGGAATTCACACAGGGCACATGAGGACAGGTAGTCTCTGCTTCAGAGTGTTGGAGGCTCACTCCAAAGGCCCAAAGATGTTTGGTGAATGCTGGCTGTTGGCTGGGACTTTAGCTGGAGCTGTTGGCCAGAACACGCGTGTGGCCTCTTCATATGACATGGGCTTCCTAACAGCTGGATTCCATGGGCAAGCATCCCAAGAGAAAAGAGAGGGCCAGAATGAAGTCATATTGCTTTCTATGATCTAGCTGGGAAGTCACAGAGCATCACTTCTGCTGCATTCTGTTGGTCAAGGCAGTTACAAAGTTCCACCCAGGTTCAAGAGGAGAGAACAAGACTCCCCCACCTAAGTGGAGGTGGGTCAACATCGGTTTGTAAAGAATGCTTGTGCGCTCAGATATATGTTGGTGTGGCCAAATTAGAAAATATAATTTGCCACAGGGAGTAAGAGATGGGGCATATTATATGGATATCTTTAGAAGAGAGGAACAGTTAGCACCCTAGGACCTCTCCCCTGCCCTGTGCTATCCATTAATTTCTGCCCAGCCCCAGGAATGGAGAATCTGAACCACAGAATCTCTCCACTTGAGGACACTAGGCACAGATGAGGCCTTACTGCAAATGGGAACTGAGCAAACATCAGCCTACTGAGTGGGGACATTCCCAAGGTCCTTCTCCTGATGGGCTCCTGGGATGTTGACTGCTAGACCTATAATCTCACAGGCAGGAAATTAGAAAATTCCTTTCTGGAGAAATTATCAACATAAGATAAAAGACCTACAGATATAAGCGCTCAGGTTTCCCCAGTGAAATCGTCACTCTCTGCCCAATCCTGCTAAAGGGAATCCCACCAGTCAGCCACCACCACACACTGAGTGGCGTGCACAGAGCCCTGACAGTGTTTTTGTTTGTTTACTTTTTATTTTTATTTATTTATTTATTTTTTTTAAATTTTTATTTTTGTCTTTTTTCCATGTCCGGCAACGGATCGCAACCCTCAGTGTTGCCCCCGTACCGGACCGGGGACCGGCAACGGGATCGCAACCCTCAGCGTTGCTCCCGCGCCTCGCTCAGCCAGTGAGCGGGAGCCGGTCTGTATGTGGGATCCGAACCCTCGGGTGGGAGCGCCGCCGCGCTTCCCAAGCGGCGCACTATCCAGTGCGCCACCGGGCCGGCCCAAGTTATATGCATTTTACTAAGTGAAAGTGACCAGTCTGAAAAGGATACATACTGTCTGATTCCAACTACATGACATTCTGCTGAAAAAGGCAAAGCTATGGAGAGTTACCAGGTGTTTGGGGGACTTTTTTTTAGAGCAGTTTTAGGGTGATAAGAAAATTGAGAGGAAGGTACAGAAATATCCCATATACTTCCTGCCCCCACACATGCACAGCCTCCCCCATTATCAACATCCCCCACCAGAGTGGTGCATTTGTTGAAATGAATGAAGCTACATTGATACATCATTCTTGCCCAAAGTCCATAGTCTCTGTTAGAGTTCACTCTTGGTGTTATACATTCTGTGGGTTTGGACAAATGTATAATCACATGTATCCACCATTATAGTATCATACAGAGTAGTTTCACTGCCCTAAAAATCCTCTATGCTCTACCTATTTATACCTCCCTCCCCCAAACACCTGGTAACTCTCCATAGCTTTGCCTTTTTCAGCAGAATGTCATGTAGTTGGAATCAGACAGTATGTATCCTTTTCAGACTGGTTACTTTCACTTAGTAAAATGCATATAACTTGCCTCCATATCTGAAAGCATTGGCCGTTTTTACTCTCCCCAGATTCTTCTCCCACTATGGACTACTCACCTGCCCTGGAGGAATGTGGTGGGAAGGAAGAAGGTACAGAAGAAAGATTGCAGAAGGGCCTTTCTAGCAATCAGCTCCATATGTAATAAAGCCCTAGAGCTCTGAAAAAAATTTTTTTTTCCTCCATATCCTTTTATGGCTTGATTTTTTTTTTTTTTTTTTTTTTTTTTTTTGGTGATTGGCCAGTACAGGGGATCCAAACCCATGACCTTGGTGTCATAAGGCTGCACTCTAACCAAGTGAGCTAACCAGCCGGCTTGAGCTAACCAACCAGGCTTGTTGCTTTCTAGTATTGAATAATAGTCCATTGTCTGGATGTACCACATTTTACTTATCTATTTACCTATTGAAGGGTATCTTGATTACTACCAAATTTAGGCATTTATGAATAAAGATGCTATAAACATATGCATGCAGGTTTCTGTGTGGGCATATGTTTTCAATTCCTTTGGCTAAATACCAAGGAATGCAATTGCTTGGCAATTTGTCAGAAATTGCCAAACTGTCTTCCAAAGGGGCTGCACCATGTTGCATTTCCACTGGCCATAAATGAGAGTTCCTGTTACTCCACATCCTTGCCAGCATTTGGTGTTGTCAGTGTTCTGGATTTTGGTCATTTTAATAGGTGTGTAGCTGTATCTCATTATTGTTTTCATTTGCATTTCCCTGATGACATGTGAAGCATCTTTTCACATGTTTATTTGCCATCTGTGTATCTTTGGTTAGATGTTTGTTAAGGTCTTTGGCCATTTCTTAATAGGACTGTTTTCTTATTGTTGAGCTTTAAGAGTTCTTCATATATTTTGAATAATAGTCCTTTCTCAGATATGTCTTTTGCAAATATTTTCTCCCAGTCTGGGGCTTCTTTTCATTCTTTTGACAGTGTTTTTCACAGGGCAGAAATCTTTAATTTTAATGAAGTCCAGCTTATCAATTCTTTTTTTCATCAACTGTGGCTTTGGTGTTGTATCTAAAAAGTCATCCCCAAACCCAAAGTCATCTAGATTTTCTCCTTTATTATCTTAGAATTTTATAGTTTTGCATTTTATGCTTAGGTCTGTGATCCATTTTGTTTTTTTGTTTTTTGTTTTTTTTAAAAGATGACCGGTAAGGGGATCTCAACCCTTGGCTTGGTGTTGTCAGCACCAGGCTCAGCCAGTGAGCAAACCGGCCATCCCTATATAGGATCCGAACCCGTGGCCTTGGTGTTATCAGCACCGCACTCTACCGAGTGAGCCATGGGCCGGCCCTCTGTGATCCATTTTGAGTTAATTTTGGTGAAGGGTATAAGGTCTGTGTCTAGATTCATTTATTTACATGTGCAGATGTCCAGTCGTTCCAGCACCATATGTTGTAAAGACTGTCTTTGCTCCATTGTATTGCCTTTCCTCCTTTGTCAAAGATCAGTGGACTATATTTATGTGTCTATTTCTGGGCTCACTATTTTGTTCCATTGATCTATTTGTCTATTCTTTTACCAATATTGACTGTCTTTTATTTTGTTTTTATTTTGTTTTGGCAGCTGGTGGGTATCCACACTGTCTTGGTTACATGAGCTCTTCTGTTAGGTCTTGAAGTCAGACAGTCATCCAGCCTTGTTTTCTCCTTCAATATTGTGTTGGTTATTTTGGGTCTTTTGCCTCTCCGTGTAAACTTTAGAATCAGTTTGTTGATATATGAAAAATAACTGGCTGGAATTTTGCTTTGGATTGTATTGGGAAGAAATGATATCTTGACGATATTGACTCATCCTATCCATAAACATGGAATCTCTCTCCATAAACATAAATAATTCTCTCCATTTATTTTGTTATTTAATTTCTTTTATCAGTTTGGTAGATTTCCTCATATATTGTACATATTTTGCTAGATTTTTACCTTAGTATTTCATTTTAGGGGATGTTAATGTAAATACTATTGTGTTTTTAATTCCAAATTCCACTTGTTCATTGCTGGTATATAGGAAAGCAAATGACTTTTGTATATCAAGCTTGTATGCTGCAACCTTGTCATATCACTTATTGGTTCCAAGAGTTTTTTGTATATTCTTTCAGATATTGTATATAAACGGTCATGTCATCTGTGAACAAGGACAGTTTTATTTCTTCTTTCACAATCTATATACCTTTTTAAAAATTTTCTTGTTGGGCCGGCCCGGTGGCGCACTCGGTAGAGTGCGGCGCTCCTGCCGAGGGTTTGGATCCCATATACAGACTGGTCCGCTCACTGGTTGAGCACGGTGCGGGCGCGACACCGAGGGTTGCGATCCCGTTGCCGGTCACGAAAAAAGACAAAAAGGAAAAAAAAAATTTTCTTGTCATATTTCATTAGCTAGGACTGCCAGTATGATGATGAAAAGGAGTGATAAGAAAGGAGATCCTTGCCCTATTCCTAATCTTAGTGGGAAATCTTCTAGTTGCTCACCATTAATATGATGTTAGCTGTAGTTTTTTTGGCAGACATTCTTCATGAAGTTGAGGAAGTTCTCTCTATTCCTTCTTGAGAGTTTTCGTTGTGAATCGGTATTGAATTTTGTCGAGTGCTTTATCTGCATCTGTTGATATGCAAATTTTCTTCTTTAGCCTATTAATATGATAGACTGTATTAATTGATTTTTGAATGTTTAAACAACTTTTGCATACCTGGAATAAGTCCCACTTGGTTGGATGCATAATTCTTTTTATATATTGTTGTATCTGATTTGCTGATTTTTTGTTGAGAATTTTTGCATCTATGTTCATGAGAGATACTGGTGTGTAGTTTTCTTTTCTTATAATGTCTTTGTCTAGTTTTGGTGTTAGGGTGATCCTAGCCTCATAGAGCAAGTTAGGAAGTATCCCTTTGGGGCTGGCCTGTGGCTCACTCGGGAGAGTGCGGTGCTGATAACACCAAGGCCACAGGTTCGGATCCCATATTGGGATGGCCGGTTAGCTCACTGGGTGAGCGTGGTGCTGACAACACCAAGTCAAGGGTTAAGATCCCCTTACCGGTCATCTTTAAAAAAAAAAAAAAAAGGAAGTATCCCTTTGGCTTCTATTTTCTGAAAAAGATTGTAGAGAATTGATACTATTTCTTCCTTAAATATTTGGTAGAATTCATCAGTGAACCCATCTGGGCCTTGTGCTTTCTGTTGTGGACGGTTATTAATTATTGATATAATTCCTTTAATATATATAGGCCAATTCAGATTGTCTATTTCTTCTTGTGCAAATTTTAGCAGAATGTATCTTTCACTGAATTAGTCCATTTCATCTCAGTTATCTATTTTGTGAACATAGAGTAGTTTATAGTATTCCTCTATTACCCTTTTAGTATCCATGAGCTCTGTAGAGACGTCCCCTCTTTCATTTCTGATATTAGTAATTTGTGTCCTCTTTCTTTTTTCATAGTTTTCCTGTCTAAGGCCTTATTGACTTTATTTATCTTTGCAAAAACTAGGTTTTGGGGCCAGCCCGTGGCTCACTTGGGAGAGTGTGGTGCTGATAACACCAAGGACATGAGTTCGGATCCCTATATAGGGATGGTTTGTTCACTCACTTGGGACAGTGTGGTGCTGACAACACCAAGTCAAGGGTTAAGATCCCCTTACTGGTCATCTTTAAAACAAACAAACAAACAAAACAAAAAACTAGGTTTTACTTTCATTGATTTTTTTCTATTGATTTTCTATTTTCAATTTCATTGATTTCTGCTCTAATTTTTATTATTTCTTTCCTTCTTACTTTGGACTTAATTTGCTCTTATTTTTCTAATTTTCTAAGGTGGAAGCTTACATAATTAATTTTTGATCTTTATTCTTTTCTAATATATGCATTTAATGCTATAAATTTCCCTCTAAGCACTGCTTTCACTGTATCCCACAAATACTGATAAGTTTGTTTTCGTTTAGTTCAAATATTTTTAAATTTTTCTTGAGATTTCTTCTTTGACCCATGTGTTATTTAGAAGAGTGTTGTTTAATCTTCACATATTTGAGGGCTTTCCAGCTATCTTTCTGTTATTTTTAGTTTAATTTCATTGTATTCTGAGAGCAGACATTTCTATCCTTCTAAATTTGTTAATATGTGTTTATTGCCTAGAATGTGGTCTAACTTGGTAACTGTTTCATGTGAGTTTGACAAGAATGTATATTCTGCTGTAGTTGGATAAAGCAGTCTATAGATGTCAATTATATCCAGTTGACTGATGGTATTGTTGAGTTCAATTCTGTCCTTATCGTTTTTCTGCTTGCTAGATCTATCCATTTCTGATAGAGGGACATTGACATTTCCAACTGTAACAGTGGATTTATCTATTTCTCCTGGCAGTTTTATCAATTTTTGCCTCATGTAGTTTGACACTCTAGTGCTAGGAGCATACATGTTAACAATTATTATGTCTTCTTGGAAAATATATCCTTTTATTATTATATAATGCCCTTTTTATCCCTGATAACTCTCTTTTTTTTTTTTTTTTTTTTGTCTTTTGTCTTTTTCTGTGTCCGGCAATGGATCGCAACCCTCAGTGTTGCCCCCGCACCGGACCGGGGACCGGCAACGGGATCGCAACCCTCA
>NW_007729610.1:164831-187815 GCF_000696425.1 Galeopterus variegatus | reverse complement strand
TTTTGTCTTTTTCTGTGTCCGGCAATGGATCGCAACCCTCAGTGTTGCCCCCGCACCGGACCGGGGACCGGCAACGGGATCGCAACCCTCGGTGTCGCTCCTGCGCCTCACCCAGCCAGTGAGCGGGAACCGGTCTGCATGTGGGATCTGAACCCTCGGGCGGGAGCGCCGCCGCGCTTCCCAAGCGGCGCACTATCCAGTGCGCCACCAGGCCAGCCCTCCCTGATAACTCTCTTTGCTTTGAAGTCTGCTCTGTCTAAAATTAATACAGTCACTCATCCTTTCCTTTGACTAGAGTTAGCAAGGTATATTGTTCTCCATCCATTTACTATTAGTCTATATCTGTCTTTATATTTGAAGTGGGTTTTTGCAGACAATGTATAATTGGGTCTTGTTTTTGATTTACTCTAGTAAACTCTGTCTTTTAATTAGTGCATTTATTTTTTTTTTTATCATTATTATTTTTTCTTAAAAGATGACCGGTAAGGGGATCTTAACCCTTGACTTGGTGTTGTCAGCACCACGCTCGCCCAGTGAGCGAACCGGCCATCCCTATGTGGGATCCGAACCCGTGGCCTTGGTGTTGTCAGCACCGCACTCTCCCGAGTGAGCCACAGGCCGGCCCTAATTAGTGCATTTAGATCACTGACATTCAAAGTGAATACTGATACAGTTGAATTAGTATTTGCAACATTTGTTACTGTTTCTTATATGTTGCCACAGCTATTGTTTCCTATTTTTGTCTTCCACTAATTTTCTTCTTTTTGTGATCTTAGTTGAGCATTTTATATGATTCCATTTTTTCTCCTTTCTTAGAATATTAGTGGGTTTTCTTTTTTTCTTTTTCTTTTTTTTTTTTGTTGTTGTCCCAGAGCTTGCAATATACACTAATCCAAGCCCACTTTAAAATAACACTACACCACTTCACCAGTAGTGGGAGTACCTTATAATAACAAAATAATCCTAATTCCTCCCTCTCACTCCTTATCTCATTGCTGTTATTCATTCAACTTATATATATAAGCATATGTAATATATATAAACATATATATATATATGCTTCTCAACTTAAGATGGGGTTATGTCCTGATAAACTCATCATAAGCCCAAATATCATAAATTGAAAATGAATTTAATACCCTAATAAACCCATCATAAAGTCAAAAAATTTTGGGCCGGCCCAGTGGCGCACTGGAGAGTGCGCCGCTTGGGAGCGAGCGGCGCTCCTGCCGAGGGTTCGGATCCCATGTGGAGACCGGTTCCCGCTCACTGGCTGAGCGCGGTGCGGGCGCAACACCGAGGGTTGCAAGCCCGTTGCCGGTCAGTAAAAAAAGACAAAAAGGAAAAAAATAAATAAATAAAGTCAAAAAATTTTAAGTAGAACCACTGTAAGTTGGGTACTTTTGTATGTGTATATATTTTATACACAAAGAGAAACACATACACAAGATATACAAGTAAGCATATAAAATCAAATACATTGTGCTATTATTATTTTGAACAAACTGTTATCTGTTAGGTCATTGAAGAATAAGAAAAATTAAATTTGTTTTGCTTTCATTTACGTCTTCTACAACGCATTTCCTTTCTTTATGTAGATCTGAGTTTCTGATCTATGTTATTTTTCTTGTCACTAAAAAATTTCTTTTAATATTTATTGCAAGACAGGTCTGCTGGCAAGAAATTACCTTAACTTCTTTTTGTCTGAGAAAGATTGATTGTATGTGTGTATGTGTGTATGTGTCGATGTATGTATGTATGTATGTATTACATATGTATGTATTTTTTATTTATTTATTTATTTTAGAGCTGGCTGGTACAGGGATCAAACCCTGGACCTTGGTGTTATCTGCACCACGCTTTAACCAACTAAGTTAACAGGTCAGCCCTATTTTTCCTTCACTTTTGAAGGAGAATTTTTCAGGGTACAGAATTCTAGGTGGTTTTTTTTCCCTTTCTTAATGCTAAATATTTCATTCTGCTCTCTTCCTGCTTGCATGCTGTCTGAGAAGTTGGATATAATTCTTATCTTTGCTGTTCTACAGATAAGATTTTTCCCTCTTGCTTCTTTCAGGATTTTTTCTTTATCTTTGATTTTCTGTAATTTGTTTTGTTTTGGTGGGTTGATCCACATAAGGATTCAAACCCTTTGACCTTGGTGTTATAACACCATGCTCTAATGAACTGAGCCAACTAGCTAGCCATTGATTTTCTGTAGTTTGGAAATGATATGCCTAAGTGTAGTTTGTTTTTGGCAATTATCCTTCCTTAATCTCTGGTTTGGTGTCTTACATTGATTCAGGAGAAATTCTTAGCATTGTTTTAAATATTTCTTCTTTTCCTTTTTTTCATCTTTGCCTTCTAGCATTCCCATTATACATAAATTACATCTTGTGTTGTTGTCCCACAGTTTGTGGATATTCTCTTTTTTTGTTTTTTGGCTTTTTGGTTTTTGTCTTTGTTTTCTTTGTTTTTCAGTTTTGGAGGTTTCTGTTGATATATCCTCAAGCTCAGAGGTTCTTCTCTCAGCCATGTCCAGCCTACTAATAAGCTAATCCTTCATCTCTATTAGAGTGTTTTTATCTCTAGCACTTTTTTTGGTTTCTTCTTAGGATTTTCATCTCTCTGCTTACATTGCCCATCTATTCTTGCATGCTATCTACTTTATACATTAGAGCTATTAGCATATCAATCATAGTTTCAAACTTCCTGTCTGATAATTGCAATATCTCTGCCATATCTGGTTCTGATGCTTGCTCCATCTTCAAACTGTGTTGTTTGCCATTTAGTATGCCTTGTAATTTTTTCCAGGTAGCTGGACATGATGTACTGGGCAAAAAGAAACTGCTGGAAATAGGCCTTATGTAATGTGATGGCAAGATGCTGGGGGAAGGGAAGTCTTTTAGTGAGCCTATGGCTTTTGCTGTGAACTTCACAAACATTTCTTAGTTGTGTTTGTTGTTGTTGTTGTTGTTGTTGTTTTTCTTCTCCCCTTATGTGAGACAGGGTGCTTAGAGTAGGCTAGAATTGGGTATTTTCCTTCACCTACAAAGAACTTTAGGCTGTCTGGAGATGGTTATTTCCCTTTCTCTAAATAAATTAGGCTACGATAAAACCACTGAAGGTTAGGCTCTGGTAGCTAAGCTTCTCCACTTGTCCACCTATTTTGGTTCTGTGCTGAACAAGCCAGAGAAAAACACTTTAAATGCACGTTGAGAGCTTCAGTTGGATCCCTGATGCTGCCCAGCATTTACATCATACTACCCTTGTCCATTCACTCCCCCGTTCTCCTAGATGATTACTTCACATCTTCTTTCTCCTCAAACAGCCGAAACCTTCTTTCCCATCTTCACTCCTAATTGATGACCTTGCTCCCTACTTCAGAAATCTCTGAATCTTAAGAGTGTAGCTTCTCCACTCTCCTGCTACCACCCCTACCCACCTTCACCACCCGCACCCACACACTCTGTTACTGTAGATGCTGTAGTCACTACTCAGGGTCTCAGCTAAAGCCAGCCCTTCCCCTTCCTTGGACATCAGATTCCATTCCCTCTTGCTCACTCAAGGACATCACTCTGGAGATTCTCCCCTTTCTTTTCCACACCATCAGTGCTTCCCTCTCTACCAGGTCATTTCCACCCAGACACAAATATGCCGCTATTGCTCACATCTTGAAAAAAATACAAAATATTTTTCTTAATTTCACTTTCCCCATCATCTACTACCCGATGTCTTTACTTTGCAGCCAAATTCCTCTGACAGGTTGTCTGTATGAATATCTTCAATTTCTTTTCCCATTCTCTCTGCTATCCACTTCAATCCGGCTTTCACACCCACAGGAAAACACCCTGACACCTTCCAGCAGCCTGCACAGGGAGGAACCCAGTTTTAGCCCTCCTCTTCCTTCAACTATTAGCATTTGACACAGTTGATCGTTCCTCCTTCACCGGCTCTTGGGATGCTCAGTCTCTTGGTTTCGTTTCTACTTTATTAGCTATTCTCTCTCGGTATCCTCCTGGTTCCTCCTGTTTTCCTCTACAATTTCATGCTAGAGTGACCTAGGACCTGGCTTTGGTTTCCTTCTCTATTTGCACTTATTTCCTTGGTAATGTCATCCAATCCCATGGCTTCAAATCCATGTGTCTAACAACACCCAAGTTTACTTATCCAAACAGACCTCATTCTTACATTTCAAAATTGCGTATCCAAATGCTTACTAAACATCTCCTTTTAGATGTCTTGCACACACCTCACACTTTACAAGTACAATCTGAACCACTGATCTTTGTTCTCAGGTCCTGGATCCACAGCCTTTCCTATCTCAGTAGAGGTTGACCTCATCCTTTCCACGGCTCAAGCCAAAAAGCCTTGGAGTCATCCTCGATGGTCTCCTTCTCTCATATCCCACATCCAATTCATCAGCACATCTTTTTGGTTTTATCTTTAAAATTTACTTAGAATTCACTCATGTAACTCCATTGCTGCCACCCAGGAACAAATCACCACTATATCTTCTCTGGATTACTGTCTGCCTTCTATCTGTTCTTTTGCTTCTACCCTTACCCCCAATGGTTTATTCTCTGCCCAGCTGCCTTGGTGATGATTTTAATGGGTAAATCAGATTATGACAGCCCTCTTCTGAAAACCCTGCCATAGCGCACATTCCATTCACTGTAAAAGCCAAAGTTCTTCCCGTGTTCTACAAGGCACTAAGTTATTCAGCCCCACCATTACCTCTCCAATCCCCTCTCCTACCATTCTCTTTCCTGATAACTCCACTGTAGCCACACTGCCCTCCTTGCTGTCCTCCAAGAATATCAGGCATGCCTTCTCCTCGAGTCCTTTGCACTGGCTGTTCTGTTCCCTCTATCTGGAGCACTCTTTTCTCAGACATCCACATGGCTTCTCCTTCAGCTTCTTTATTTCTTTGCTCAAAAATCACATTTTCAGCTCAGTTGGTTAGACTGTGATGCTGATAACACCAGGGTCAAGGATTCAGTTCCCCTTACTGGCTAGACACCAAAACAAAAACAAAAACAACCAAAAATCATATTCTCAATGGGGGCTATGTTGGCCGTTATGTTTATAAATGAAATCTAAATCTGACTCTCCCTGTCCTAGCACTCCCAAATCCTCTACTTTTTTCTACTTTTCTTATCACTTTCTAACACATAGTACAAACTACCTATTTATGGTATCTATTTGTATTACCTGTTTTCTCCCACTAGAATTTCTGAGGGCAGAATCTTTGTCTGTCATGTCCAGTTATATGCCAAGTGCCCTAAACAGCACCTGACTTGTAACACCAAATAAATATTTATTAATGAATGTGTGATGGTGGGACTGAACAAAATCACCAGAAATCCTTATTTGTAGAATCAGCCTATCAGTAAGCCTGGGGAGGATGAGGGCATGGGGAGAGACTCCCAATTGTGAGCAGTGTCAATCATGGTTGGCTAAGGAGAAGCAAAGACTAAAATAATTCACTAATTATGAACAGTATATTATGAGCAGAATCCTGACACCATAACCCTTTTCCCACATGTTCTCCTGCAAAGCACCAGAAAAAAAACTCACTTTATTCAAAGATGAGTAACAATCATAGTAAATGAAATGGCAAAAGGATCTGTACAAATATCCTCAAAAGAAAAGGAAGAAAATAACACCACCACCACCAACAACAAAAAGGTAGATGAAAAGCCCTCACCAGAAAAAAAGTGTCCCAGAAATAGATGAAAATTTGACCAAACATATTGCCATGACATATAAAACTCAAAAAGGCATTCTCTAGAAAATAAGAACACAAAATAGAGCATGAAAGATTAAAGAAGTTATAATGAGACACCAAAAGGTAAAAAAGGGAATGACATCAGCAAAATTGTGGACTAGAAAACTCAAAGCTCATTTACCCACAGAAAGATCAAGAAGCCATCTGAACCAACTTTGTTGGTGCTCTGGAAAACAAAGGCTTACAGTGATCAAGCCAATGCTCAATCAAGAAAAAGCCATCTTCAAAAAGGTTGAGAAGTTTTATAACAATTTTACTTACACTTGCCTCACCCCCTACCAGGCATGAATCTGGTATTGGTCATGAGCAGTGGCAGCCTGGATCCAAGTTTCCTCCCTTAACCAAAGAGAACAGAGTGAACCTTATTTGTAAATTATTATGTAGGTCTGTTCTCTAACCTGGCTGCGGGATATCTGAAGGACTGGCTTGCTGTTTTGGGGGGATTTTTGGCAACTGGCCAGTACAGGGATGAACCCTGGACCTTGGTGTTATCAGCATCACACTCTAACCAACTGAGCTCACCGGCCAGCCCTGACTCACTGATCTCTATCTTGCATAATTCAGATGCAGGTAAAAAAGGTGGCAGGCAGTGTTTACAAAAGCTACAAGGGACCATAAACCAACAGATGCCTGGGGCAAGAACGTATGGATGGAGACATACAATACACCATCTAAATCCCAGAGGAGAAGCTAGGATGAGACTCCTTGGGAAATGATAACATTCAAAGGCAGTTGTGTATACAGGGAAATTTAGAAAGCCACATGCATGCCCAGACAAGATGCATGCTCAGAAAAGACCTAGGAAAGTTTTAAGATTTCACCTCATACTTATCTCTAGGCTCAGAGAAAGTCTAACTAATTAGTGAAAGAACACTCCAGCACAGAGCCAGTCTGCCAAGAATGAGAGAGATGGCTGTTCTTTCTGTGTGTGTGTGCGTGTGTGTGCACGCACATGTGTGTTTGTCTTTTTCAGCTCCTGGCATTACAGGAAATCTTTTTTTTTTTTTTAAAGATGACTGGTAAGGGGATCTTAACCCTTGACTTGGTGTTGTCAGCACCATGCTCTCCCAAGTGAGCTATCTGGCCATCCCTCCACAGGGATCCAAACCTGTGGCCTTGGTGTTATCAGCACCACACTCTCCCAAGTGAGCCACGGGCCGGCCCCCAGGAAATCTCTGACATGAGATTAGCTGAATATTTGCTAAAGGAGCAAAACCTTCAGTGAGCACACAAGACAAAGAATAGTCTTTGCAACAACAGTTTAGAAAAGTCTCAAGACAAATGGATGACTACAGCCTTCAGTAACTGAAAAGAGCAATTTCCCTGAGGAAGGAGTAGAGTCTGCTTTCCAGAGTTCCCACATTAAAATATCAAATGCCCAACTTCCAACAAAAAGTCACAAGGCATACACAGAACAGGAAAGCCCATCTCATTCAAAAGAACAAAATAAATTGAAAGTAACCATCCCTGAGAAGCCCACACTTTGGACTTACTAGACAAAGACTTGAAAACAACTATCTTAAAGAACTAAGAAAAAACATGGAAAAAATAAAGGAAATCAAGAAAATAATGAACGAATGTGAACAAAATGAGATATAATTTCTATATCAACAATGGATATAATTTCTATATCAACAAAGATATAGAAGTTATAAAAAAGGAACTAAAGAGATAATGTGGAACTGGAATGTATAATAACAAAAATGAAAAATTATCTAATGGTGTTCAACAGCAGAGTTGAGCAAGGAGAAGAAGGAATCAGTGAACATGAAGTTAGGACTATTTAAATTATTGAGTCTGAGGAGCAGAAAGGAAAATAATAAAGAAAAATGAATGTATGGGGTCACCAAGCCTTTAAAGACTAACTGTGAGGGAAGACAAGTTATGTAGTCTTTTAAAACAAAATAAAACAGAACAATGTTATGAGAGGAAGAGGTTCTTATTTGTAAATAGGTTTACCTGCTGTACAGATTTTGGGTAGACAATTTAGCTCTTAGTCAATCCAAAAGACATACTTATTTTTTTTTGAATGCCAAGTAAAGGCTTTTTGGCTAAGACCTCACTTCTAAAATTACCTCAAGTATAAGAAGTAATTTTGGAATGTCTTTAGTTCATCATTTGAGCTTCCCACTCTTCACATTGGTTTCCTAAGCCTTCCTTTACTCTATAATATTTTTTTGCCTTCTGCTTGCCTAGTGTCAATAAAAGGTTTCTAATATCAATACGTAAAAAAAAAAAAGGCTTCTGAAACACCATCAAGCAAACCAACATACACATTATAGGGGTTCCAGAGGAGAAGAGAGAGAGATGGGGCAGAAAAATTATTTGAGGAAATAATGGCTGAAAACTCCCCAAATTTAATAAAATACATGAATCTACAAATCCAAGAAGCTCAACGAGCTCCAAATAGGGTAAATCCAAAGAGACCCACATCAAGACACTTTGTAATCAAATCACTGAAAACCAAACACAATGGGAAAAATCTTGAAAGCAGCCACAGAGAAGTGAGTCATCATGTACAAGGGATCCTCAAAGATTACTAGCTGTTTTCTCATCAGAAACCTTGGAGGCCAGAGAGCAGAGGGATAATATTATAAAGTGCTGAAAGAAAAAAACTATCAATGAGAGCTCTATATCCAGCAAAAATGTCCTTCAAAAATAGGGAGAAATTAAGGCATTCCCAGATAAACAAAAGCTAAGAGGGTTTATTACCACTAGACCTGCCCTATAGAATGCTAAAAAAAAAAAAAAGTCCTTTAGGTTGAAATAAAAGAACACTAGACAGTAACTTGAAATTATAAGAAGATATAAAGATCACCAGTACAGGTAAATACATGGAAAAATATAAGCCAGTATTATCATAATCTTGGTCTATAAATCCACTTTTGATTTTCTACAGAATTTAAAAGACAAATGCATAAAAATAATTATGAATCTATGTTAATGAGAACCTAATTGTGTGGTGATGTAATTTGTAACATCAATAATATAAAGTGGGAGCTTTACAGGAATAGAGTTTTGGTGTGTGATTGAAGTTAAGTTTGTATCAATTCAAATTATTTCAATATAACTTAAAAATATTACATGTAATCCTCATAGAAACCACAAAGAAAACATCCATGTAATATACACAAAAGAAAATGTGAAGAGAATCAAAATACATCATTACAAAAAAAATTTAAACACTAAAGAGAGCAGTAATGGAAGAAATGAAGGATGATAAAGTATAAGACCTTCAGAAAAGAAATAGCAAAAGGGTAGAAGTAAGTTCTTATTTATCAGTGATTACTGTAAATGTAAATAAATTAGTCTCTAATCAAAAGGCATAGATTGGCAGAATAAATTTTAAAAACATGATCCAACCATATGCTATCTACAAGAGATGCACTTTAAATCTAAAGACATAAATAAATTAAAGGAAAATAATAGAAAATGATGTTCCATGCAAATAGTAACCAAAAGAGAGATGGAGTGCTATGCTAATATCAGACCAAATAGAATTTCAGTAAAAAACTGGTGGATGAGAAGAAGTGCATTATATATTGATAACAGGATCAATTCACCAAGAAATAAAATTATAAACATATGTGCACCAAATATTAGAGCTCCAAAATATATAAGAGAAACACTGGTAGAACTGAAGGGAAAAATAGAAAGTTCTTTTTTTTTTTTTTTTTTTTTTTGTCCTTTTTGAGACCCGTCACACCGCACTCAGCCAGTGAGCGCTGTGAGCACACTAGTCATCCCTATATAGGATCCAAACCCACGGCGGGAGCGCTCTGCACTCCCAGCGCCGCACTCTCCCGAGTGCGCCACGGGCTCGGCCCAGAAAGTTCTAAAATAATAGTTGTAGGCTTCAAACCTATTTTTAATAGTGAATAGAACAATACAGACAGAATATATCAACAACGAAATAGAAGACTTGAACAAAATCATAAACCAAGAAGACCTAACAGTCATATACAGAACACTCCATCCAACAACAACAGAATATATATTTTTCTCAAGTGCACATGGAACATTCTCCAGGACAGACAATATGTTACACCACAGAATAATTCTTAATAAATTTTAAAAGATTTAAGTCATACAAAATATCTTTTCAGATCAGAATAGAATGAAGCTAGAAAAACTGGAAGATTCACACATATGTGAAAATTAAGCAACACACTTTTAAACAACCAAAAGGTCAAAGAAGAAATCACAAAGGAAATTAGGGGCCGGCCCGTGGCTCACTCGGTAGAGTGCGGTGCTGATAACACCAAGGCCGCGGGTTCGGATCCTATATAGGGATGGCCGGTTTGCTCACTGGCTGAGCGTGGTGCTGACAACACCAAGCCAAGGGTTGCCTGCCCCTTACCGGTCATCTTTAAAAAAAAAAAAAAATACTGATTCTGATGTAACCATGAGATTCTAATGTGCAGCCAGGGTTGAGAGCCAAGGGACTCCTGCCCAGTGTCCCCTCCCCAACCAGCTGCTGAGCCTTTCCCTTTTGGTGAGCATCTCTGGGGCCCCAGGCCCCTCTGGGTTCTGACTTCCCTCTTCCGAAACACCAAGCCAAGGGTTGAGATCCCCTTACCGGTCATCTTTAAAAAAAAAAAAAAACAAAGGAAATTAGAAAATACCCTGAAACAAATTAAAATGAAACGCAACATACCAAAACTTATGAGATGCAGTGAAAGCAGTGCTAAAAGGAAATTTTAGAGCTGTGATCACATACATTGAAAATGAAGAAAGATCTCAAATCAACAACTTAACTTTACAATTAAGCAAGAGCAAACAAAACCTGGAAGAAGTTTTGGAAGCAGAGAACAAGCCTCATCAGACACCAAATCTAGCAGAAGCAAGAAAATAATAAAGATTAAAGCAGAGATAAATAAAACTGAGACTAGAGGGCCGGCCCGTGGCTCACTCGGTAGAGTGTGGTGCTAATAACACCAAGGCCCTGGGTTCGGATCCCACATAGTGATGGCCGGTTCGCTCACTGGCTGAGCGTGGTGCTGACAACACCAAGTCAAGGGTTAAGATCCCCTTACCGGTCATCTTTAAAAAAAAAAAAAAAAAAAAAAAACCCTGAGACTAGAAAAACAATAAAATCAGCAAAACCAATAGTTGGTTCTTTGAAAAAATTAACAAAATTGACAAATATTTAGCTATTTTGATAAAGAAAAAAGAAGACTCAAATTACTAAAATAGGAAATGAAAGTGGAGACATTACTATGGATTTTAAAGAAATAAAGGGATTATAAAAGAATACTATGAATGTTTGTACGTCAAGAAATGGAATAACCTAGATGAAATGGACAAATTCCTAGAAACACACAACCTATCAAGACTGAATCATGAAAAAAAAAATTAGAAAATCTGAATAAGCCTATAACTAGTAGGCAGATTGTGTCAGTAATCAAAAATCTCCCAACAAAGAAATGCCCTGGTCCAGAGAGCTTCACTGGTAAATTCCACCAAATGTTTAAAAGAAAATTAAACCAATCTTTTTAAAGCTTTTTGTGTTAGTCCATTTTGTGCTACTAGAACAGAATACCTGAGATTGGGTATAAAGAACAGAGGTATATTTGGCTTATGATTCTGGGACAGCTGCAGCTGGCATGGGCCTCAGGCTGCTTCTAGTCATGGCAGGAAGTGGCAGGCAGCTGATGGGTACAAGAAGATCACATGGCAAGAGGAAGCAAGAGAGATAGAGAAGGTGCCAGAGTCTTTTAAACAACCAGCTCTCATCGAAACTAACAGAATGAGAACTCATTCATTAATCTCCCCACCCAGGGAGAGCATTAATCTATTCATGAGGGATCTGCCTCCATGATTCAAACTGCCACACTGGGGATCAAAGTTACACAGGAGTTTTAGTGGGGACAGCACATCCAAACTCCATCGCTTTTCTAGGTAATTTTTTAAAAAGGGAACACTTTTAAATTCATTCTATGAGGCTTAGCATCACCCTGATACCAAAGCCAAAATATATCTATGAGAAGAGAACAGACCAATATTCCTTATGACTATTGATATCAAAATCTTTAGCAAAATACTAGCAAATTGAACTTGCTTAATTTTAAAAAGAATTATTTATCTTTTTTTTTTCCCTAAAAGGATGACCAGTAAGGGGATCTTAACCCTTGACTTGGTGTTGTCAGCACCACACTCTCCCAAATGAGCTAACCGGCCATCCCTATATACGGATCTGAACCTGTGGCTTAATTTTAAAAAGAATTATTTATCTTTTTTTTTTCCCTAAAAGGATGACCAGTAAGGGGATCTTAACCCTTGACTTGGTGTTGTCAGCACCACACTCTCCCAAATGAGCTAACCGGCCATCCCTATATACGGATCTGAACCTGTGGCCTTGGTGTTACCAGCACTGCACTCTGACAAGTAAGTTACAGGCTGGCCCCAAGAATTATTCATCTTGACCAAGTGAAATTTATTCCTGGAATACCAGGATGGTTCAATATATGAAAATCAAACAACGTAATACACCACATTAACAGATAAAAACCACGTGATTATTTTAATTGACATAGAAAAAGCATTTGACAAAATCCAATACACTTTAATGATTTTAAAAAAATAAAATTAACAAAGCAGAAGTAGAAGAAAACTACCTTAACACGACAAAGTACATTGCTATGGTTTGAATGATGGTGTCCCCTCCAAAATTCATGGTGAAACTTAACCCCCAATGCAACAGTATTAAGAAGTATGGCCTCTGGGAGGCAATTAAGTCATGAAAACTCCTCCCTCTTGAATGGGATTAGCACCCCTATAAAAGGGAATTGAGGTTGAAGCGAGCTCTCTCTTACCTTTCCACCTTTCTCCATGTGAAGACACAGCAGCAAGGCTCCATCTCAGTACCAGAGAGCAACCCTCAACAGACATCAATGCCAGTGCCTTGATTTGGGGCCTCCCAAACTCTAGAATTGTAAAAAATAAATTTCTGTTCTTTATAAATTACCCAGTCTAAAAGTATCTTGTTATAACAGCACAAATGCAGTAAGTCATATATGAAAAACTCACAGCTAACATCATATTCATCAGCGAATGACTGAAGACTTTCCCCCTAAGATTAGGAACAAGATAAGGATGCCCACTTTTGTCACTTCCATTTAACATAATATTGGAAGTTCTAGCCAGAAAAATTAGGCAAAAATAAATAAATAAATAATAAAAGGCATCCAATTAGAAAGGAGAAAGTAAAATAATTTCTGTTTGCAGATTACATAATTTATATATAGAAAATCCTTAAAACTGATTTCACAAAATAACTTTTAAAGCTAAACAACAAATTCAGCAAAGATGCAGGATACAAAATCAACACACAAAAATCATCTGCATGTATATACACTAACAATAAACAATCTAAGAAGAAATTGAGAAAGCAATTCTGGAGTAGCCCACCATGCCACTGCAATCACCGTGGCTGCCACTAAAGTGGCTAGTCTCTATAGCAGCAGTCACAGCCACTGTGCAGATGGCACACCAGACTCTCAACTGCACTGACACAAGGAGAGGCACGAGCAGAGACCAAAAAAAAGAAAGAAAGAGAGAAAGAAGAGGTCCTTTTTTTCCACAAAGCACACTCCGGAGTAATAGAAGAAGCATCTGATTCACGATAATGATGGAGGACTTGATCACACCTGTCTCTGTACTGGACAGATCTAGGCAACAAACCAACAGAGAAAGTTAATCTATCAGATGGAGAGAACAGATGTATGGTTATTAGAGGTGGGAGGGGCAAGGGAGAAGAGAAGGGGGAAGGTGGAAGAGGGAAGGGAAGAAGGAAACAGGGAGGGGGAGGGGGAAGGGGAGAGATTGGATAAGGGGCATTAACAATAAGTACGATTTGTAGCAGTGAATATGCTAATAAACATAAAAAAGAACGAATGAAAGAAAACAATTCCACTTAAAACAGCATCAAAAATAATAGGGGCTTGGCCAGTTAGCTCAGTTGGTTATAGAGTGTGGTGCTGAGAACACCAATGTCCTGGATTCGATCCTGGTACTGGACAATCACCAAAAAAAAGAGAACATTTAGGAATTAATTTAACCAAGGAAGCAAAAGACTTTTACATGGAAAACTACAAAACACTGCTGAAAGAAATTTAAAAAGACATAATTAGAAAGTCATGTTTTGTTCAGAGACTGAAAGACTTAATATCGATAAGATGACAATATTATTCAAAGCAATCTACAGATTCTATGTAATCTCTATTAAAATTCAAACATCATTTTTTTGCAGAAATAGAAAACTCATCCCAAAATTCATATGACATATCAAGTGACCCTGAATAGCCAAAACAATCTTGAAAAGAACAAAGTTGGAGAACTCACACTTTTCCAAAACTTACTACAAAGCTACAGTAATTAAAACAGTATGGTTCTGACTGATCATACTGGCATATGAACAGACATATAGGCCAATGCAATAGAACTGAGAGTCTAGAAATAAATTCATATATGATCAATTGATTTTCAACAAGCATGCTAAGACTATTCAATGGGGAAAGAACAGTCTTTTCAAAAATGTTTTGGGAAAACTGGATATCCACATGCAGAAGAATGAACCTGGATCTTACCTTACATAATATATACAGATTAACTCAAAATGGGTCAAAGATCTAAAGATAAAAACAAAAGACTCTTAGAAGAAAATGGGAAAGTCTTCATGAGACTAGATTTGGCAATGATTTCTTCATTATGACACCAAAAGCACAGGTAACAACAACAACAAAAGAGATAAATTGGACTTCATCAAAATTAAAACCTTTTTTTGTGCACATAAGGATACTATCAAGAGAATGAAAATGCAACCCACAGAACGGGAGAAAATATTTGCAAATCATATATCTGATAAGGGATTAATATCCAGAATATATAAATAATTCCTACAACTCAACAACAAAAAAAACAAACAACTCAATTTAGAAATGAGCAAAAATCTTTGTTTTGGGTTTTCATTGCTAAGAAGAGTTATTGAAAAGGTCGTAATACTGAAGTTCAGAAGAAAGGAACAGAGCTAAGTAATTGAGAAAATATCTCCTCTCAAAATAGAAGCTATAGAAAGGTGTAAGAATCATGTAAGACAGGGGTTTGACAACCAATATACAGTGATAAAGAAGAGAAGGTGAGAGAGCTCGAAAAGTATCAGGGAGCTGAGATAATAGAGATGTGCAAGCTGGATTGTCTGCAAAATTGAATTACAGAAGTAAATGCATAACAAGATAAAGTCTCAGAGAACGCAGAGAAAAAGAGAAAAGAGATCAAGATAAGAAGAGAGAAGAAAAAGAGACCTCGAGGGCCTGTCAATGAGATACAATCTGCACATAATAGGAATACCTGAAACACAGGACAAAGCAAATGGAGCTGACACTGTAATTAAGGAACTAATTGAAGAATATTTTCCAGAGTAGAAGACCGAACTAGATCTACAAGTGGAAAAAGCGCACAGGGTACCTTTAAATTTTGATGTAAAGAAAGCAATACCTATACATATTCTGGTGATGTTTTAAATTTCGAAGATAAAGAAAAAAACCTGTTAAGTATCCACACAGAGAAAGCAAGTAACCGATAAAGGGTGAAAGTCAGGCTGACCTCAGATTTTTCTCTTGCAGCTCTAAATGCCGGAAAACAATGGAGCATTATCTACAGAGTTTTAAGGGAAAATAATTTTGAACCAAGAATTATATACCCTGCCAAGCTATCATTTCTGTACAAAGGCAACTGGAAGACATTCTCAAATACACAGTCGTTAAGAAAGTATGTCAACCACAAACCTCCTCTGAAAAATTTGCTGACTGATTTACTGCAGCAAACAGAGAACATGAACTAAAATAACTAATGAGTAGGGAGACAATTGTATGAAAGAACTAATGGTAAGCATTAGAACTACTTAAGGAGCATTAAGTTTAAATTGTTATATATAGGGTAATAAAAATAAATACAAAAACAGATTTGTAATCTCGGTTTAAATTTTCAGTTTATATAGTTTTAAACTGTGAAAGGGCACACAAAATGTTCAGTATATTGGGCATATAAGAGCTGTTTCATTTCTAGCATGTAGTATTGTAGGTAAGGGTATGCGTATTCTTAAACTAAACACAAATAAAATAAAAGGGCTTTGTCACTGTGGACAGGACAAGGAGATAAAGGGCTTCTAAATGTTAATCTGACAAAATTGGAAAACACTACGTTTTACTTTATAAATAAATCTATTTTATTTACTTTATTTAGAGGAAAAAATAGCGAGTTTGTAATGTAAATACTGATAGTGTAAAAAGAAAACATCCCAATGATTGGTTAGGGAGGGGGTGGATATCACCTTGTTTTGTGCACATATTGCTTGGAGAAAAACAATAGTTACTGTACCATATAGTAGTTCATATAAGTAAATTTGACATTGAAATAAGTGTTACAAAAATAAAACATGTACATTCCAATATTTTGGATTGGAGAAGAAGTGGTAAAATATATATATATAGCAAAAAAAACAGCAAGGAAACATTAAAATTAGCATAACACAGATTGGCAGAGGTACGAATGAGTTATCATACTCATAAATGGGTTAAATACTCTAAAAAGATTCAAATTGGGTCAAAAATCCGGCTCTATGCTTTAATACACATGTATAAAAACAAAGGATGAAAGGGCTTAAAGATACTGGAATACTTCAAAACGTTCATGGAAAAATACAATGGAAAGAGAATATGAATCTAATTAAAACTATAAGCCATAGGGCCGGCCCGTGGCTCACTCGGGAGAGTGTGGTGCTGATAACACCAAGGCCGCAGGTTCGGATCCCACATAGGGATGGCCGGTTCGCTCACTGGTTGAGCGTGGTGCTGACAACACCAAGTCAAGGGTTAAGATCCCCTTACCGGTCATCTTTTTAAAAAAAACAAACAACAACAACAAAAAAACTATAAGCCATAGAAATAGAGAGCCACATTTTTATTAGACAGAATCTAAGCATATAATAAGATATTTTACATTTACAAAACATACAATTTAGGATGTGACATTTCAGAGACTTTTCTATACAACTGATATCAAGAAGGTGTTCAGTTTCCTTGGGCTCGGATTTCAGGACATATCTCTTGCTCTTGAGCCACTCCCTGAGGTCTCAGGCCTCCTCCTCTGGGCTCTCGGGTGGAGGAAAGTTACTGATCCCGCTTAGACCTACTTTAGCACCCAAAGGGGAAAACAAGACCACAAGGGGCCGGTCTATGCAAATCCAGTGACTGGGCATGCTCAATAGAGAGCACAGAATACTCTTGAGTATGCCTTGTGCATGTGATAGGATCTGACCAATGAACAGGTGCTCCAGGAAGAGACTGACTGAGCATGTGCAAGACTAAATGTTACCTAATTGGGAACCACTCCCTTAATTGAATATTCATTAGATAGGGAAACTGTAAAAGCCGAATCCCAGCAGAAGGTGGGGCTATTTCACACTTCACCAGCTGAGGTGTGTATACTTTACTTTGTATCAAACTTACTTTCAACAAATGGCAGCTCACTCTCTTGAGCCAGCCTACACTCTGTACTGAACATTAAGTATGTTTTTCTTGCTTTTGTGTTAGACTTGGTGTGGGCCCTGGTCAGTCTCTGGAGCTATGCCGCACTCCCTCTGCAGAACCTGTATTTCTTATCTGTTGTATATCTTAAACTTTTCTCACTTTCAACAGCGACTCTGCCCTTGAATTTTTTCTTGAGGCAGAATCAAGAACCTGATAAGAGTACTGGGTAAATGAGGCCTATCGGGTGCCCCCCCACTCCGACATCAACGTGGCATTCATATGTAAAATCAATGTTTTATGTCTTGATGTTGGTTCTAGTTTTACTGATGTTAAAACGATATACTTAAATTTTTAAAAACATTGTACATTTAAAATTAGTGTACTTTAGACTGGACACAGACTTCATGAATACGACCCCAAAAGCACGGGCAACCAAAGGAAAAATAAACAAATGGGATTATATCAAACTAAAAAGCTTCTGCACAGCAAAAGAAACAATTAACAGAGCTAAAAGACAACCAACAGAGTGGGAGAAAATATTTGCAAAACATACATCCGACAAAGGATTAATATCCAGAATATACAAGGAACTTAAACAACTTTACAAGAAAAAAACAAGCAACCCAATAAAAAAATGGGCAAAAGAGCTAAGTAGGCAATTCTCTAAGGAAGATATACAAATGGCCAACAGTCATATGAAAAAATGCTCAACATCACTCAGCATCCGGGAAATGCAAATCAAAACCACACTGAGATACCATCTCACCCCAGTGAGGATGGCTAAAATCCAAAAGACTTTGAACGATAAATGCTGGCAAGGTTGCGGAGAAAAAGGAACTCTCATACATTGTTGGTGGGAATGCAAAATGGTGCAACCCCTATGGAAAATGGTTTGGAGGTTCCTCAAACAGCTGAAGATAGAGCTACCATACGATCCAGCTATCCCACTACTGGGAATATACCCAAAGGAATGGAAAACATCAAGTCGAAGGTATACCTGTTTCCCAATGTTCATTGCAGCACTCTTCACAATAGCCAAGAGCTGGAATCAACCCAAATGTCCATCATCGGATGAGTGGATACAGAAAATGTGGTATATCTACACAATGGAATACTACTCAGCTATAAAAACGAATGAAATACTGCCATTTGCAACAACATGGATGGACCTTGAGAGAATTATATTAAGTGAAACGAGTCAGGCACAGAAAGAGAAATACCACATGTTCTCACTTATTGGTGGGAGCTAAAAATAAATAAATAAATTCACACACACACAAAAAAAAAACGGGGGGGGGGAGAAGATATAACAACTACAACTCCTTGAAGTTGATAAGACAAGCAAACAGAAAGGACATGGTTGGGTGGGAGGGAGGAGAGGGAGGAGAAGGGAGGTTTCAGTAGTGGGCCACAATAATCAACCACATTGTATATCAACAAAATAAAAATTTAAAGAAAAAAATAAAATAAAATAAAATAAAATAATAAAATAAAATTAGTGTACTTTATGTACTTAAAATTCTTTAAGAAATCCTGCAATTAAAAAGAGTATGTATAGCAAAAAAATAAAATTTATATTAAAAAAATTTAAAAATAAAAATGAGCAAAGGACTCAAATATAGGTTCTCCAAATAAGATATACAAATGGCCAGTAAGCACAGAAAAAAGATATTCAGCACCACATGTCATTAGGGAAATGCAAATGAAAACCCCAATGAGATAACACTTCATACCCATTAGGATGGCTATCACATTAAAACAAGAAAGAAGGAAGGGAGGAAGGAAGGAAGGAGTGTTGGCAAGGATGTAGAGAAATTAGAACATTTTGCCTTGCTAGTGGGAAGGTAAAATGGTGCAGCATATGTGGAAAACAGTATGGCAGTTCCTCAAAAAGTTAAATATAGAATTTCCATATGTCCTAGCAATTCCACTCCTAGGTGTATTTCCAAAAGAATTGAAAGCAGGGACTCAAACAGAATCTTGCACACCAGCATTCATAGCAGCATTATTCACAATAGCCAAAAGATATAAACAACCCAAATGTCCATCACTAGATGAGTGGATAAACAAAAATGTCATATATACATACTATGTATATGTACAAGTATGTCTTTTTATTAATCCTTAAAAAGGATGGAAATTCTGACATATGCTACAGCATGAACCTTGAAGACATGCTAAGTGAAATAAGTCAGACACAAAGGAAAAATATTGTATGATTCCACTTATATGAGATACCTAGAATAGGCAAATTCAAAGAGACAGAAAGTAGAACAGTGATTACCGGGGGCTAGAGGGAGGGGAAACAGAGTTAGTTATTTGTTTGTTTGTTTGTTTATTTACTTATTTATTTGGTGGCTGGCTGGTATGGGGGGAGGGGGAGAGACATTGTTTTAATGGACACAGAATTTCTTTTTGGGAAAATGAAAAAGTTCTGGACATGGATAGTGGTGATGGTTGCACAACAATGTAAATGTAATTAATGCCACTGAACTGTATAGTTAAACATGCTTAAAATGGTAACTTTTATGCTATGTGTATTTTTCCACAATAAAAAAGATGAAATATGAGCTAAAAGCATTGGACAAATAAGTGTAATTTCAAAAAAGCATCCCCCAAATTATTGCCAAATGTACTTTGCCAGACTAGAATAGACACTGCCAAAGTGAGAGACCTACTGAATAGAGTTGAGAAAGGTAGGCAAATGAAATTCAAATGACCAAATTGGGCCGGCCCGTGGCTCACTCGGGAGAGTGCAGTGCTCATAACACCAAGGCCCCAGGTTCGGATCCCATATAGGGATGGCCGGTTAGCTCACTGGCTGAGCGTGGTGCTGACAACACCAGGTCAAGGGTTAAGATCCCCTTACTGGTCATCTTTTTAAAAAATAAAAAATAAAAAAATTAAAAAAAGACAAATGACCAAAAAAGTTAAAAAGGATTAGAAATAAAGTGATAAATGTGAAAGGCAGGCAGAGAAGATCCAATATGCACATTATTTGTGTCCCCGAGGAAGAAAACTGAAATAATAGAACAGAAAATATATTTACAGATGTAATTTAAGAAATGTTCCAGAGATGTATGACTCTAAAAATTGAGTGGATGCCTCATGTGCAAGGGAAATTGTCTCAAAAACATATTCTAGTAAAGTTATTGGACTTCAGAGATAAAGCAAGTATGCTGTAAGCAAGCATGCAAGCAATGAAGTAACTGAAAGGAGAAAATTAGACTGGTCTCAAAGTTTTCACAACTCTATTTGATATTGGAAGACAGATGAGTGAAGTCTATACAGTCTTCACGGAAAGAAAAAGTGACCCAAGAAATTTATACCCAGCCAAACTGTACTTTAGGCACAAAGGCAACACATATTTTTGAATTTGCAAGAATTCAGGAAATATAGTTTCTAGAACCTTTTCTTAAAGATTTTAATTGAGGATATATTGAGAAAAGACACTGAAGGTACTAGTGATGACCATCAAATTCATTTAAATACGGGACTAAGATTAGAACAAATGTGGGAATCGTGGTTACAGAACGAAATGTAAACATTATAAACTCTGACAGTGAAGAAATGATATAACTAACACAAGTTGAGTGAGAAAGAGACAGAAGGTGGGAAATAAGTTAAATATGCTGATTTTCTCAATGTTTAGATTGTGTTACCAGAAAATATCATTTAATGCTGATAAATCAAGCACAGATATATGTTTAAAGATATATATTTAAATATATTTAAAGGTGATTGTATCCCAGGTACATTACAGTGTGCCAATTAAAATAAATAAATAAAAACTTTAAAAAATATATATGTAAAGATATAAAGGTAAAGATTAAAAACAACATGATCCCTTCATTTGGGTGGTACAGAGAGTGGATATAGAAAGGAGTAAAAAAAAAAAAAAATACTCTCAGGAGGATCCCAGGAACAATGCAAGCTGTGACAAGAGAATCTAACTATTGCGAATATATGAAACAACCTCACTGATGGGGGTGGGGAAGAGGTGTTGATTTAGTAACTGGAATGAATGGATTTAAAACTAAAAGAAATAGGAAATTCACAAAAGCATGATGAGGTTGTTTTCCATGGGACTATAGGTTAACAATTCTGAGAAAGGTATACGTACACGGGAATTGAACAGTTATATAAATCAATGGTGGATGGTGGGAGCCAGGTTTCTCACTATTGGAGTAGGAGTTTACAGAAAAACAAGTGGAGTTTAGAATAATCCATGCGTTAATGTATTAAAGTTGAAGATATCAGTAATAACCCATGTCTTACTTAATACAGTAGTCCCCCTTATGCACAGTTTTGCTTTCCACAGATTCAGTTACCTGTGGTCAACTGTGGTCCAAAAATATTACATAGAAAATTCCAGAAATAAACAATTCATAAGTTTTAAACTAACTGTGTACTGTTCTGAGTAGCATGATGAAATCTTGCACTGTCCTGCTCTGTCACATCTGGTCCAAGAGTCATCACGTGGTCCAGCATACCCACACTGTCTATGCTACCTGCCTGTTAGTCACTTAGCAGTCACCACAGTTACCAGATTGACTGTTGTGGCATCACAGTGCTTGTGCTCAAGTCACCCTTACTTTACTTAATAATGGCCCCATGGTGCCATATTTTTATAATTGTTCTATTTTATTGTTAGTTATTGTTAATATCTTACTGTGCCTAATTTATAAACTAACTTCATCATAGGTACGTATGTGTAGGAAAAAACATAATATATATAAGGTTTAGTACCACCTGCAGTTTCAGGCATCCACTGGGGGTCTTGAAATGAATCCCCCGTGGATAAGGAGGGACTACTGTATAGATTCAGATAATTACATACAGAAATATTGGTAGATGTGTATATATATACACAGGTTGGTACACATACATATATTTATTTGCCCTGTCAGCTAAGAGGACCTAAAAGAAACAACACACAAGTAGCAACAAGCACAACTACAGCCCAGATCTTGGTTTCTAATACCATCTTTCAGTAAAAAGAACCTGGGATCCTTAGAGAAATGGCTGACTCTAGGACTTGGGTGGGAAATATACAAGATTAGCTTGGTGCATCTTGTAGTACCAGAAAGTAAGGGAGTGTTAAAAAAGTAAAACTCATGTTGATGGGGGTGTGTCAAAGAAGCATAGGAGCCAACTGAGAGCTCCCAATGGCCAAAGCAGGAGCCATCTGAGAAATAAAATAAAGTAATATTATAACCCAAAGTATAAAATAAATACCCACAAATCTGTACTGATATAAATATATGATTAAATAAATTAACAAATGGAGAAGAGACAAATCTCCTATGCAGAATTCCAAATTAGTTATGTGATACTCCTTTGAATTCACAGTGATTAATTCCAGCGCTGGAGGAAAAACTGGCTGTTTTGGACTCACTGAGAGAATATCTAGTATCATCAACATGTCACCTTCCTAAGGCATTGTCAAGGATAGTTTTGACTGGTTTTGATTTTTGTCTTGGATGCTGATGGCTGACTTTACAGCCTCAGCCTGAAGAAGATGGGACTGCATTGCGCTGATCGTCTGTAGAGCCTACTACAGAGCCACACACAAGGCAAGGCTCCTCGTTTACTTTTCTTTTTTTTTTTTTTTTGAAACTATTTTTTTTTTTTTTTTTTTTTTTTTTTTTTTTTTTTTTTCCCGCAA
>NW_007729610.1:103165-164490 GCF_000696425.1 Galeopterus variegatus | reverse complement strand
TTTTTTTTTTTTTTTTTTTTTTTTTTTTTTTAAAATTTTTTTTTTTTTTTTTTTTTGTCTTTTTGTCTTTTTTAGGGACCGGCAACGGGATCGCAAGCCTCGGCGTTGCTCCCGCGCCTCGCTCAGCCAGTGAGCGGGAACCGGTCTGTACATGGGATCCGAACCCTCGGACGGGAGCGCCGCCGCGCTTCCCAAGCAGCGCACTATCCAGTGCGCCACCGGGCCGGCCCTACTTTTCAAATAGTCATAATGGTGCTTGGGGTGCCATGGGTGTGATGTTTCTGCAATCATTTGGTGCTGAGATTGAAATATTTACAGGAAAGTCGGTCACTGGTACCAATTCAGTGGACACCCTCCACCTTCTTCCCAAACAAACCTCCCCCTCCCTGCCTCCTCCTTCTTTCTCAGCCCCACCCCATACAACTTTCTAATCATTGCCTTTCACCTCTGTGCTCACCGGTTACATTCATGCCCACCGTCGATTCCACTTTAAAACTATGCTCCTTCTTAATACCTTCCACTATAGTACTACTGATTACTATTCTCCGAGACAGAAATGACTTGAAACTCAACTCTCCCGTAATAGCTACGAGCACATGGCCTTGATTCAAGCTCAAATCACACAAGCCAAATTACACATGCAGTGGTGAAGGCATTTTTTCAAATTCACACCCCTGTGTCAGTGAGGGTGGAACAAGCATTGTGTGACCAGGTTATCAAGTACAGGGAGGTGACTGTTTTGCCCTCCACTTAGTTCTCATTTCTTGGTTCTTCTCCAAGCCCTGCACTTCCAGCTGTACATCTTTTTTGATGTGTTGCCTCTTACTTAGAGGAAGCTGAAGCGGGAGTAGTATAAAGTTCTAAAGAGTTTGGGCCTTTATCCTATAAGCACGGGGAGCCACTGAGAGATTTTCAAGGAGGTCAGCTTCAAATTTTTGTCTGGAAGGCAGTGCAGTGGTTCTGACTCCCAGTGATTTTACATAGGAAGAATTATTGTTGCAAGTAATAAATGTCAAAGGGACTTCAAAGTTTGAAAACAATTCAGCAAGGGTGAAGTATCCTGAAGGCTCCCAGCCTTCCAGGACCTCCTGAGTTTGAGCATGTCTGATCCGAGGCTTCCTGTTTTATGTCACTACTGGCTCCTCTCGAGCTCCCTTCAGAACTAACAGTGAAGGGACAGGAGATGTGGACAAAGCACCCATTGGCCCTTCCAGGAGAACAGTGGTCACTCTGGGCACAACTGGGTCAATCCAAAGCTTATGTGATTTTAAGATACCAAGACACTAGAATAAAGGCAGATACAGAAGGTTCAGAAATTCTGGCCTAAAAAGCAACTGTATTAAATCAGCTGTGCTTCCCAATCTTTACCCCACCCTGGTAAACATAGAAAAGGATGGTATTGGTATAGCTCCTTGGGATCAACTTGAGGGAGCTTGGATAATTTAAATGGAGTTTCATGGATAATAATTATCCACATTTCCCATATATGATATTCTTATAAAAAAGAAAAGTAAAAACAAAAATATATGGCATATAACTATGAGAAGAAAAATACAAACAAAATGTTGGGGTAGATTTAAATATTGAATTTATGTAAAAATTCCTGATAATTTGTCTGTGATTTTTTTTTAATGAAAAACTAGAGCTTGTGTCTTGGAGTCTGACTTTTTTATGTCAAGTTTTATGTTTCAAATAGTTCTTGATTAATACATTTTTTTTTTTGTCTTTTTCGTGACTGGTAAGGAGATCGCAACCCTTGGCTCGGTATTGCCCGCACTGCGCTCAGCCAGTGAGCACACCGGCCATCCTTATGTAGGATCCGAACCCGTGGCGGGAGTGCCACTGCGCTCCCAAGCGCTGCACTCTCCCGAATACGCCACGGGGCCGGCCCTTGATTAATACATTTTAAATGATAATCACTTCAATTCTTGATAGTCATCATAGAGAAAAAACTTTTTTGGTATAAGAAATGATGATAAAATGTAAAGCCATCTTTTTTTCTGTTCGTATTTTTATGTAAGATGTTGTCTAGAAGTATGGCATGTGTACAAATATGAGCACACAACCTAAGTGTGCCACTGGGCTAATTTTCACCAACACCCAGTACTAGCACTTACAGTAAAGCAAAAAACAGGATGATACCAGCATCCCAGAAGCCCCATTAATGCCTTCACCCAGAAAACACTCCCCCTCCACCCCAACAAGGTAACCACCATGCTGACTTCTGTAAGTGGAATTTACACAGATTAGTACACTTTTTTTTTCCTGGCTTCTTTCTTTCAACACTATGTGAGATTTATCATTTTGTGCAGCAATAGTTCATTCATTCTCAAGACTCTACAGTATTTTATTTTATGAAAATACCCAGTTTAATTTACCTGTCCATTTTCTTGATGTTGTACATGTGGATGTCTTCCAGTTTTTAACCTATTGTGGCTGCGAGGCTATGCACACTCTTCTATGTGTCTTTTTGTGCACATATAAATGCAGTTCTCTTGGGTGTATACATATATATGTATAGGGGTGAAGTTGCTGGGTCATGGAGTACAGGTGGTCCCAACTGGCACTTCCTACCAGGAGTGCAGAGTGTTCCAGCTGTTCCACGTCATTGCCAACACATGGTATTGTCATTTAAAGCCATTATTTTTTGAAAATAATTCATAAATCTACAGCAGTCAAAATTATATTTGAAGACAAAGTTAAATCATTTAGTGCACATATAGTACTCATATAGTTATGAATTATATAACATATAGACTGTTATGGGTCAAAAGTTCATGCACTGGAAACTTGACCCCTATTATAACATTGTTATGAGGGTGGGAAATCCCATAAAGGTATTTGCAAGGTGGGTGTATTAGTCCGTTTCTGTTGCTTATAACAAAATACATGGACTGGGTATTTTATAAAGAAAACAAAATTTATTGCTTACAGTTTCTGAGGCTGGTAAGTCCAAAGTCCAGGGAACACAGCTGGTGAAGGTCATGGTGGTGGTGACAGAGATGGCAGGTATCACATTGCGAAAATGTCAGAGCAGAGAAAGAGAGTAACCTCCTTATTCATTCTCCTTTTAAAGCTCTCAGAACCACATTCCTGACCACCATTATTAATCTATTCACTCTACACCATCCTACAATCCAATCACCTGTTCAAGGCTCCACCTTTCAATTACCATAATAGGATTTCCCACCCTCTTAACAGTCACAGGGGGGACTAAATTTCTAATACATAAAACTTGGGGGACACAATTCAAGGTTCAGTGAGTTTTGGGGGGACATAATTCAATCTACATAATTCAAACTACAGTGGGGCCCTTAAGAGGTGATTAGATTGTGAGGACTGTGCCCTCCTGAATGGTATTGATCCACTCACAGAATAATGGATGTGGTTATGATGGTTTTAAGAGGAGAGCCAGTGAGAAGGTTAGTTCTGTCTTGTTCAGCCCGTTCTCACCATGTGATATGCTGATCACCATGGGACTCTGTAGAGTTCTCACCAAGAACAAGACCCTCACTAGATGTTCCCCTAGACCATGGACTTCCCAGCCTCCGAAAGTATAAGAAATAAATTTTATTTTTTAGTAAATGCTTTAAAAGTTACATTTAAAGAATATAATGGCTCTTTTCTTCCATTAACAATGGTAAGCTTAACTTTTTTTTCCCCATGTGAGTTGTGAATGAATTTTAAATCCAAAAGAACTTAGTCACTAAAAGGCCACAAAAAATGTTTACATTGTGTAATGACTCAAAAAAAAAAAAAAACTTAGTCACACAAGTATTTGGAAACAACGAAGTTCTAATTCACAGCGTGGGCAAGTATGGTTGGGGCATCATGCCGCCTTCAGTTGGGATGTCACCAAAAGGCCCACTCAGCTGCAAACAAAGGGACATTTTCAAAATATGTGAAGATGAGGATTCTGGGCCACTGCCAGCAGTGGCAGTGATGGGAGCCCTCCCCCGTCCTCCCCTGTCCCCTGCTCCCCAGGGCCAAGGGTGTCAAGGTCTTTGATTTACCAGGGACCACTGCAGGCTCACTGGCTGGGAGGATCCAACATGCATTGTGGTATAGTCATACTATTAATTAATCATCTCAGCTAGCACACCAAAGAGGTACAAGACATACTATTATCCCCACAGTACAGACGAGAACACTGACAGATTGTCCCCAAATCAAACAGCAAGTGAGCAGATGAGCAAAGCCAGCAGCCCTGCTTCCCACCACCTTCTTGCTGCAGAGCTTTGCTCAGAGAGGCCAACTTCTGATGACAACATCTCACTGGAGGGCTGCAGCGGCCCCCTACTCAAAGGGAGGAATGGAAGACCTGAAAACAGAACTTCAAAGGGCATGTCTCTCTGAACTCCGTTTTCTAGCAAGCAAATAGCGTTCCACAGGGCGAACGCTACTACCTCAGAGCCTACCACGCATCTGTTGGTTGTTCTGTTCTCTTCTATTTATCCTTCTGTTCCTTCTCCCATCTGTCTAGTCATGTCTTTCTCCCTTCCTCTTCTCCCTCTCTTGCCCTCTCTCTCTCTTCCTATTTTTTTATGTAGCTAAAATATGGAACTGGCACATTCTAGATATATACATATAGAGAGAGAGAATGTGTGTGTATATATACATATATATTTTCCTTGCATTTATTAGCTAATGACCTATTTTCCCTGTTTTAAACTTTCATCACACCAGTTAAATTCAATCATTTGAAAACAAAACTAAAAACCAATTAGGTTGCCCAGTTCTATAACTTTCTGGTGGACTCTGAGGAAGTTACAAAATGTGCTATCACCTGTGAAATGGGGATGATAACAGCACCTACTTTATAGGGTCATTGTGAAGATGAAATAATCTGATACATATAAATAGCTCAAGGGCTGGCCCATGGCTCACTTGGGAGAGCGTCGTGCTGACAGCTCCAAGTCAAGGGTTAAGATCCCCTTACTGGTCATCTTTTTTTAAAAAAAACAACAGAAACCTCACAAAATAAACAGCTCAAAAACGTGTGCCAGGCCTGAGTGTGCTGTTTGCTAATATTATGAAGTGGTCTTTTTTAAAACTCTCCCTGTGAGTGAAAGGGCTTCTTCCTTGTGCCAGAAGTTCTGCCTGTACTTTGTGATTATTTCAGGAGCACCTCCCACCTGGTGTCTCCAATGGTTAAACAAGACTTTTCCATTTACTGGGCTTTAGTGGTGATTCAGCAGGGAGAGGAAATGAGGGAGGAATTCAAGACCAGCTAGCACTCAGTTCCTGGAGGAGAGTTACTGGAAGATTCTGACAGAGAGTAGGTCTTGAATCTTCTTGTGTTGGGTGATACTGAGCAGAAGATCTACACCCACACTTAACCTTTAGGGCTTGTATTAGTCCGTTTCTGTTGCTTATAACAGAACACATGGAACTGGGTACTTTGTAAGAAAACAAAATTTATTGCTTACAGTTTCAGAGGCTGGGAAGTCCAAAGTCCAGGGAACACATCAGGGAGGGGCTTTCTTTGGTGATGACTTCAGTGATGCAGGTATCACATTGTGAAATGGCAGAAGCCACGATAGAGATAGCTTCTCATGCTCCGTTTAAAGCCCTCAGAACCATGTCCATGATCACCATTTTTAATACAATCACTAGGCATTGGTTCTCAGAATCTAATCACCTCTTCAAGGCCCCATCTTTCAATGATCATAATAGGATTTCCCACCCTCATAACAGTCACAGTGGGGACGAAGCTACTAATACATACAACTTGGGGACACAATCTATATCAGGGCTGAAATTTATTTCTCACAGTTTTGGAAGCTGAGAAGTCTGAGATCAGGATGCCAGCGTGACTGGGTTCTGCCAAGGGCACAATTCCTGGTTTGCAGACGGCTGTCATCTTGCTGTATCCTCACAAGGTGGAGAGAGCAAGCTCTACTCTCTTCTTATAAGGTCATTAATCTCATTGTGGGGCTCCACCCTCATGACCTTATCTAAACCTGATTACTTACCAAAGGCCCCACCCCTTAATAGGATCCCACTGGGGGTTAGGGTTCCAACATATGATTTTTGGGGGACACAAACATAACATTTGCTGCTTGCCAACTGTCTCTCTGGTCTTTTTAATTTTGATCATTTGCTATACCAGTCTACCTTGCTTCTGGATGCTGAGCTGTTTGAGGGATGGGAGCTATCCCGAATCCACTGCTCCAGGCACACTGAAGGTTTGTGGAAAGAATGAATGTAACTAACACCAAAAAAGAGCTGATCAGCAAGTCTGGACTTCCCTTTTTGAAAATGTATTCATTAGTAGAAACTCTTCAATTTGTCTCAGAACACTGCTTTTATTCAAACACACTGCACATGATTAAAAATGTACTTGGACTAGCTGGGAATTATTTTAATGGAAAAAAATAGTTGCTTTTCAATGTTTGATGGTATGCAGTCACTCACAACTCAGTCATTTATGTGACAATAATCACACAAAACATCCTGCTCAGGTTTATAAATATTTAAACAGATAATCCACTTTTTCACTTGACACAGTTAATACAAAACGAATTTTTAAACGTAGAAGACATTTCCAGAAGACAGGTTGAAAAATTAGTCCCAATAGAATAAAAGGCCGTCTAACTCCCTGATGTACATCCTGGGACATGCAGCTCTGTTTTCCAAGGAAATAATATCTGGGGTCTACTACAAGTAAAAGCCATCTAATATATTTTTTATTTCTTTAGAGAAATATGCAAATACTCCCTGAATTAAGTTGCATCTCACTCCAAAGTTCATTAGGGAAGTGCCTTGAGTTGCATGTCCCCCCAAAACTTAATCCTCGCTGTAACTGTTGAGGGCGAGTAATCCTATTATAGTAATTGAAAGGTGGGGCCTTGAACAGGTAATTAGATTGTGGGACCATGCCCTAGTGAATGGATTAAAAATGGTGATCATGGGCATGGTTTGGAGGGTTTTAAAAGGAGAGTGAATGAGGAGGTTAGTCTCTCTCTCTGCTAAGCCATTTCGCAATGTGATACCCTGCGTCACTGTCGCCACCACCAGGATGTGTTCCCTGCACTGTGGACTTCCAGCTTCCGAAAATGTAAGCAATAAGTTTTGTTTTCTCCATAAATCACCCACTTCTATGTAGATTGTTATAAGTAACAGAAACGGACTAATAAAGGCAGGAGTTTCATATTCCAATTCAGTGGTATGTACTCCTAAAGCTGCAAAAAGTGCTGCAGACAAAATGACACTCGAAAAATGTATCTTTTGTTTTTTGTTTTTTTTTTTTTACATTTCTTGAGATCAATATTCGCTTCATGCCATTTATGCTCAATACCAGAAGGGAATGGCAAATTACTATGAACAAAGACGAACGTTGAAAGCGCCCTTGGGTGAGGCCAACCAAGACCTAATATTTTCTACAGCTGTTTCCACAGGAAGAAGCTCCTTCCCTGTGAATTATAGTGGGAAAGAATGATTTCATAGTAAGAATTTATTCAAGGGCTGCTGCTTCTGTTCTACCCAAGGGAGAAGTGAAAAATAACGCCTTGCCCAGTACCTTACTCTATTCCTAACGCCCTACTTCATCCCATCATTTACTTTCCTAGTGGTGTGGGCATAAGGAATCCTGTACGAGAGTACTTAAAACAATTCGTGGAAAGATTAGTATTACCTTTTAATCCTATTTTTTTCCACGAACTTTTTGAAGTGTCCTTATTATCGTCACGGAAACTGAGGCTCCAGGGATAAAAATGACCTCTTAAAGATTACACGGGCAATGAGGGCAACTGTGACCCAGCGCTTAACCTATCAGGAGGTATCAGGAGGCAGGGAGGCATCGCTGCCCTGCTAGCATGCTCTTTAGCCAGAAGGCTTTTCGATTTTAAAATCGAAGGCTGACCAGTGGCCCCACTGCGTCGAGGTGAGAGCGTGTGACCGTGTCTACAACGTAGTGATGGGTCCTCAAGCGAGGGCTCCGTGAGGACGCCCACCGGCGCCTCTGAAGCTGCCCAATTAGGCGATCCCCTGGTGGTGCCTGCCTCGCTAAGTGGCAGTGAAGGGCTGTGTTTAGGTGAAGCCAGTATTGAGCAAAGACCCGGGTGAAGCAGGCGCTCAGAAGGGACGGATGTGGAAGAAGGGTCACCACAGTACCGGGAGGGAATCCCGGCCCGCCGAGGACACCCCCAGCCCCTGGGGCGGGGGGTGGGGCGGAGGGAATAAGCGGGCTCAGGCGTACAAACCCCACCCTGGCAAGGTGCTTGTGCCAGCTTTGGGCCAGGGCTCTTTAGGGTTTGAACTGGAGGTGTTTTAACTCTGCCTCCCGCCGGTTGGCACGCGGCTCCTCCTGTCCCGGGGCCCCTAGAGAAGCCGCGTGGTCCGCTGAGTAGGGCGCCGCTCGGTGCTCGGCTCTCGATTGCTCGCGCCTGGCGGCGGCGGGCAGCGCGCACGATGGCTGGGGCTCTGCGCTCGAGGAGTCGAGCCTGGCCCGAACCGGCAGCGACGCGCTCTCGGCGCCGACCCCGGCGCCTCAGGCCAGCGGGAGGAGGCGGCTGCGGCAGCCGGCGCGGGGATGTCGAGAAGCTCGAAGGCAGTGCTCGGCCTCTCGGTGCTCCTGACGGCGGCCACGGTGGCCGGCGTGCACCTAAAGCAGCGACAGGACCGGGAGGTCGGTGTCACGTGACCGTGTCTTCCGGGGCCCGTGCAGGGCGCTGGCCTCGGGCCTCCGTGGTCTCGGTTCGCGTGGTTCCCCCAGTCCTCCTCGAGTCTTTCCTCTTCGGCCTCTCCTCTCCTTCTCTGGGGCGCGGCTCGGCGCCCGCCTGGCTCCCGGTGCTGCAGCTGCCCGCGGTCGCGTGCAGCCGCGAGGTCCAGCGTCACCCGGCCACCGGCTGGCGCCTGGAGGCCGCGCGCAGGGGACGTCCTGCTTCCTCCCACGCACGCTCCTGGGGTGTCCCGCGGTCTGTCACAGTGATGCGGCCCGTTCAGCACCTCACTTTGCACACTAAAAAAGGGCGAGGAAGGGGTTTTCTTGGGTTGCATTCAGGAAGTTACCGGTCTTTCTCCACCCCCGGTCCCAGGGTTGGGGCTAAAGCCTCATGTTTTAAGTGCTCATGATCGTGTTCCTCCATAAAGGAGGTCCCTCCGTACCTACCTTCTAAGCCTTTGGCAAGGTAATTTGGTGAGATATTTGTATGTATATTTTTTTCTTCTTTAAACGAATAGTTTGCTTTGGGAACCGCAGATTCTGGGTATGATAGAGTTACCAGACCCCACATTTTCTTTTCTTTCTTTTTTCTTTTTTTTTTTTTTTTCTTTAAAGATGACCAGTAAGGGGATCTTAACACTTGACTTGGTGTTGTCAGCACCACGCTCACCCATTGAGCTAACCGGCCATCCCTATATAGGGATCCGAACCCATGGCCTTGGTGTTATCAGCACCATACTCTCCTGAGTGAGCCACAGGCCGGCCCTCACATTTTCTTTTTGGTACTTTTATTTCTGAAAATATCCGTGACTTACTGATCCGTGAGTGATTGTTCTGTCTTTCTCAGTTCATGTTTTCTTTCTTCCTTTTGTCGGCAAGTGTTTAATGACTGATCACTGTGTACCAGGCACCCCCCTAGGCACTTTGGGAATATGAGGATGAGGAAACACAGCCGCTCTGAGTCTATAAATGATTCAGAACAGTGCTAAATGTGTGAGAACGGGCAAGTAGGTCGTTGGTGAACATTGACAGGTCTTGGGATTTGCCCAAGGTGCAATTAATGAACTGGATGAATCGAGAGTAAACAGTCTTCTCGATTTGCTTGCCCAGGGCTTTGGACTGTGTTTTGTGCTTGGTGTACAGAGATGAAGTCGATGAGGTCTTTGTTCTTGGTCTTCACAGTCTCTGGAAATCAGAAGAGAGGAAGCATGTGATGGTACAAGAATTTTGAGGAGGATGGAATGACCATTGATGAAAGGGCATGAAAGATTAGAGATTTGGGATTAAAGTGTGGTTCTAAGAGGGGTAGCTCTTGGAATTGAGGTAGGAGACTTTCTCCTCTTAGAAGGGAAAGTAAAAGGTGTTGATCCTGAGAAAACTTGAGATGTGGATGGTATCTCAGATGTAGTTCTGAGGTCAGTGAAGTCGGTGATTTTCAAAGAGTATGGGTTAGGGATGGGCTAGATCTTGGTTCTGAACCAAGATTTGAACACATCAAATTTTCTGAATCAAGATTTGAACACATCAAACGTTCCTGGGAAGTTTTTACAATGTAAATAAGACTTGGCCTTCACCAGATCAATTAAGCCAGAATGTCTTGGGGATGGGGACCAGGTTTAGCTATGTTGTGAAAGTGACCCAGAAGGCTTTAACATAGCCAGGCTTGAGAACCCCTGTGTTAGAGAGTAGAATAGTGGAAGAACAGCAAGATTTAGATGTTAGGAATTTAAAGATGAAGAAAAGGTTGACCAGAATAACCTGTGTTTATTTTCCATCCAATCATTTATTAGGGGCTTGCTTTCTACCAATGAGAAAGAGCTGGAGAAATGATTGGCACAGTGGGTGTGTTGGAAGGTTCAAGGAAGAAAGAAATTAAGTAATGACTATTGTTGATGGTCTACCGCATTACATACCAGGCACTGTATTAAGCACTTTATATACATCATCTTTAATCCTCACAGTAACCCAGCAAAAACCAAATAAATAGTATACAGTAGGAGCCAGAGCTCTAGGTGTTAGAGTTGTAATAGTGAAAAGGTGGTCAGCAAGGGAGGAAGTTTGGTAGCTAGTAAGGGGAGTGGTTGGTAAGGTAAAAGTGGAAGTCACAGGAACAATGTATGAGCATAGACATTGACACGTGGAGGAAGATAGCAAATGATGGGATGGGGAGCAAGATCATGAACACATGCTAAAATACCTGAGAAAAGGGAGACAGATGTGGAAGGAGGGATTCCAGTGGATGGTATGGGCTTTGGGGGTGGGGTGGGGGGTGTAGGTATGTCATGGTACTGTAAGGAGCACAAGACAGGAGACCCGGGGTGAGGGGAGTGGAATAAACCACTCCAGTTTTACCTCAGTGGGGATCTTGTCGAGGGTGCAGGGTTCAAGAAAGTTGGGTGTTATCAGTCCCAGGATTCTTAAATTTTCCAACTTCCTTGTGATAGCAAATAGAGCTCTAGGCCTGGAGGAAGTCTAGCAAGTAGGTCTAGGTGAGTTTTTAAAAATAGATATAATAATAATTTTTTTTTTTTTTGTCTTTTGTCTTTTTCCGTGTCCGGCAACGGATTGCAACCCTCAGTGTCGCCCCCGTACCGGGCCAGGGACTGGCAACGGGATTGCAACCCTCGGTGTTGCCCCCGCGCCTCGCTCAGCCAGTGAGCGGGAACCGGTCTGTATGTGGGATCCGAACCCTCGGGCGGGAGCGCCGCCGCGCTTCCCAAGCGGCGCACTATCCAGTGCGCCACCGGGCCGGCCCTATAATAATAATTTTTAAAAAACCAAACATACTTGGTCCCCACCTCCATTAATCCTGCCTTACAAGGCTGCTGTTAAAAACTTACTAGAGTATTTTGTGAGCTATAAACTATAAAATGTTAGTTATTAGTAGTGACTGAGTTGATGCTTTAAAAAGTCTCACCTTAGGTGCCAGGTCTATGTCTGGAATTCTCTACCTGTCTTTTAGTGCTTTTCAAGATAGCTACCATTAATGGGCCTTTATTCTTTCCTCTCGTATAGTTTGACTATCCCTTATCTGAAATGCTTTGGACTGAAAGTGTTTCAGATTTCAGATTTTTTTGGATTTGGGGATATTTGCAGAATATCAGTTGAGCATCCCTAATCCAAAAATCCGAAATCCAAAATGCTCCAGTGAGCATTTCCACTGAGTGTCATGTCAGTGCTCAATCAGATTTTGGAGCAATTCAGATTTTCAGATTAGGGATTCTCAGACTGTAATAGCATTCTTTTTTTTTTTTTTCTTTCTAATTTAATTCATTAGTAATTTCGTATAATTTTTATTTTTTCACTTTTCATACTAGGAGAAACCAAGTTCTTTACTTTCTTAAATAATTAAGTTTGTTTAGATTTTAGAAATCCAGGTGTTTTTTTTTCCATCTTATGTTTATTGTTCAGCTAGGATAATTGCTAATAGAAAAGTAGTTTACAGTGTTATTTTAGTAACTCACCAAGTTGTAAAGCATCATATATTAATTAAACTATTTTTTTTTGGCACAAGTGGCTGGTATGGAGATCCAAACCCTTGACCTTGGTGTTGTAACACTGCACTCTACCCACCTGAACTAAGTGGCCCTTATATCAGTTAAACTTTTAAAATTCAACATAGTACTAGTATTTTATTTTTTGTTATTTCACCTTAAGTTTTCTGTACTAAATGTTCAGGAATTTCTTAAAATATAAGGAATCATGTCAGTAATAACATTATATCACACTTACAAGTTTATTTGATGGTTTCATTATTACATTTACATTTCTACAGAATGTTAAAATAGTAGTTGGGTTTTTGGAGTGTGAAAGTTTTAAGTGTATTTTGGTAACACTCTTATTTGGATTTGAATGGCACAAGCATGGGAACCACCTGTTCAGGGTGTTACTGAAATATGTTTCTTACGTTTTTAGAGGCTTCGTGACGGAGTGATCAGAGACATTGAGAGGCAAAACCGGAAAAAAGAAAACATCCGTCTTTTGGGAGAACAGATTATTTTGACTGAGCAACTTGAAGCAGATAGAGAGAAGAGATTACTGGCAAAAGGATCTCAAAAAACATGACTTGAAATGAATGTCAGATATCCAAGGGGTAGACAGCACTGAGTGTGTGTGTGCATGTTTGTGTTGGTGGAGAATAGCTTAGTGAGATCTTCAACCTTTTTTGGTCACTGTCCTTTTAAACTTAATCAAATAAAGGACAGTGGATTATATATTCTAAATTTAAAAGTCCCCCATGTCTGAATAAAGAAGTTGTAGCCAGACAGTCTTCTAAGAGTTTCTGTCTGTGTGATTCTGGTGGAAGCCCCTTTAAGCTCAGTGTCCAGAGCTTAGGGTTGTTACTGAAGAGCATTTCTGAACCTGCGAGAAGGAAGGGATGGATAGTAACATCCACCTGAGTAGCTTGATAAGTCGACATGATGATGAAGCCACAAGAACATCTACCTCGGAAGGGCTGGAGGAGGGTGAAGTGGAGGGAGAAACTCTCCTGATTGTTGAATCAGAGGATCAGGCATCGGTGGACTTATCTCATGACCAGAGTGGGGATTCCCTGAATAGTGACGAAGGAGACGTGTCATGGATGGAGGAGCAGCTTTCCTACTTCTGTGACAAGTGCCAGAAATGGATACCAGCCAGTAAGGAGCTTTTCAGTTCTTTGATTTGTCAATTCCTGTGTGAAGGTGTGTTTTTCCAACCTGTGAAAGAAACGTGGATATAAATATTTATTTTTAATTTCATTGATCAAAACTAGAAGTTTATGTTAAACGTAGACATATTTGTATTGATAGAAATTATTGTCGACCTCTATCACATTGTTAAATTAACATTCTTTATGGTAACCTAATAAAAATTAGAAAATTGGAAATCCTGTGTTACTTAAATAATTAGCCATATTTTTCTAACAAGATCTTGTTATGGATTTGGGCCCAATTCTTGTCCCAGGGTAGAATTAAAGTACAAGTTCATAAAAATTACACTGTTAACATTTAATTTATGTGGAAAATTGCTGCTGTTGTGTACTCAAGTGAGGTTAGAATTAGCAGACTGAGGTGTTTTGTATCATTTTCTAGGACCAGTCTTGTTTCCCACTTGCTGGCCTCCTTTATCTGCTGGCAAGAGATACACTTGCTCCCTGATTGCCTCAATCTTGAGATTATCAACTGCCAGCTTCCTAGCTCCTGAGGAGCATGCTTTGCCAGCTATCATCTGATCTGTACCAAAACAGGATTTTTCCATTAGGCAAGAGACTAGTAAAGACATATGTTCTAGAAGAATGCTTTTTGTAATAGATTTTATAACTAAGTCAGAGAAAGTTTTATATATATATAATTGTGAAGTAATTTTCTGGTATGTGGAAATGTTTTTGTTAGAATGGATTCAATTATTCAAATTAATTAGTAACATTTTCATAGAAAACAAACCTAGAATTTACCAACTAGTTGGTTGCTGCTTCTGAGCTGTCTCTCTCTGATTATTAGTTCAGGGTTCCACCTGAACATCTCAGCGACTTTCCCTTTGTCCTCACAGGATAAACTTTTTTTTTTTTTTTTTTTTTACTGACCGGTAATGGGATCGCAACCCTTGGTGTCGCGCCCGCACCGCGCTCAACCAGTGAGCGGGAACCGGTCTCCACATGGGATCCAAACCCTTGGCGGGAGCGCCGCCACACTCCCAAGCGGCGCACTCTCCAGTGCGCCACCGGGCCAGCCCGTTACAGGATAAACTTTAAACTGTCCTTTGTGGTTGGCTCCCTGCTAAAAAATTCTTTTGTCTCTTCCATCCCCACGTGTAAACAAAACTTTGCAGTTAGGGTGAACTTTTCATTCTCCACAAACAGTCCTTTCTTATCCCTAGGACTTTGCACATTTTCGTTTCCTCTCTGGAATAAGCTTCTCTCCATGTCCTCCCCCATACGTAGGCACCCCTCTTCACCTGACCATTCTAGTCCTCCAGGCCCCTGTATAGATACCCCTTTTCCTAGCTCCCGTCTTCCTAAAATGGATTGGGCACCACTTTTATGTGTCTTCACGCTGCCCTGTGGCTTGCATCACATTCCACTCCTGTGGTTTTCATGACTCACAGAACATCTGCATCACCTGGGGAACCTTAAAAATACAAAGGCTTAGGCCCAACTTCAAAGATTAATTCATCTTGCCTGAGGTAGGCCCAGGCATATTTAGAAAAGTGAAAAATAAAATCCGCCGGTGATTCTGATGCAGGGCGATTATAGAGAACCTCAGTGCTGTTGCAATTACCAGTTTTCTCCTATGCAGCCCTCTCAGATTTATAAACATGTGAGAACAGGCACTGTATCTGTTCTGGACATTTTGTATTCCCAGTTCCTACCTTAAGCGCCTGGCAGGGGGTGGGAGCTCAGATATTTTTTGAAAGAATGTGTGAAGAGACCTGACTATAGGAGGTAGGAAAGTGACAGAAAATCCAGTTAGAGCAATAATACCTGCCTTTCCAGTACCTTTCTCCTTAAAGTTAAGGAACCACAGATTCTTTTTTTTTTTTTTTTTTTTTGACTGGTAAGGGGATCGTAACCCTTGGCTTGGTGTCGCCCGCACTGCGCTCAGCCAGTGAGCGCACCAGCCATCTCTATATAGGATCCGAACCCGTGGCGCCGCACTCTCCCGAGTGAGCCACGGGGCTGTCCCGGAACCACAGATTCTAATGGGCACATACTTGATGTTAGAATAAAAATCTTTCTTCTCTACTCCCTTCCCCATCCCGCTATTGTGGGTTGGCTGAAAAAAAAAAAAAACACAGCATGGGAAACTTGGGAAATCTGGTTGATAAACTGATTAAATCGTTGGGGCACTGCTGCTCTGGATAAATCTGTGATGTGACTTTTTCTCCTAGGTCAGCTGAGGGAGCAGCTCAGTTACCTTAAGGGTGATAATTTCTTTAGGTTTACTTGTTCCGACTGCTCAGCAGATGGCAAGGAGCAGTGTGAGAGGCTGAAGCTGACATGGCAGCAGGTGAGTAAAAAGCTCTCTAGAATGAGGAACTTAACGGACGGGCTTTTGAGTTATTTTGAGGGGCAGTTTTTATTTCAAAATTAGATACTGACTATGGAGAATGGAGTTCTTGATAAAAAATACTCTCCACTAATTTAGTGAGTTAGGTTTGATATGCTTGAAAATCTCACACAATTTCATTTGCATGTAATACCAAGCTCTGATTATTATTATTGTTTTCTTTTTGGCAGCTGGCCAGTTTGACCTTGGTGTTATAACAACATGCTCTAACCAACTGAGCCACCTGGCCAGCCCTCTGATTTCAATTGAAAATGAGGTTCACATTTTTCTGACAGCCATCTATAGAACAATAAAATCATTTTTTGTTTGTTTGTTTGTTTTTGTCTTTTTTTTTTTTTTCGTGACCGGTAAGGGGAATCACAACCCTTGGTGTGGTGTCGCCCACACTGTGCTCAGCCAGCGAGCGCATGGGCCAGTCCTATATAGGATCCAAACCCGTGGCAGGAGCATCACTGCGCTCCCAGCGCTGCACTCTCCCGAGTGCGCCACGGGGCGGCCCTAAAATTATTTTTTAACATGTAAAATGGCTTCTTTGGAAATAAATTTGGAAGAAGTAATGTGACTGGTTGTAAAAACCGACATAACCCAGCTTTTCTGCATTTGAACTCAGATGTTTGAATATTTTTTGTTAAATGAATGCTTATGTCCACTTTTAACCATCTCCAATACCAACACCCTAATCCAAGGCTGCTATAGCCTAAACAATAGCTTTTTACTGAATTCTGAGTTGTATTAATTTTTTTTGGTTTGTGTTTTATCAGTATGGCACCAATGTTATGTACAGACTTGAAGTTCAAAAAATAAATGAATTTGGGCCAGCCCGGTGGTGCACTCGGTAGAGTGCAGCGCTTGGGAGTGTGGCGGCGCTCCCGCCAAGGGTTTGGATCCCATATAGAGACCGGTCCGCTCACTGGTTGAGCGCGGTGCGGGTGCGACACTGAGGGTTGTGATCCCATTGCTGGTCGCGGTATGGTGCGCGATCCTGTTGCCGGTCGTGGTACGGCGCGACACCGAGGGTTTCCAAAGAAGACATGAAAATGACGTAATAACTTCGTATAGCATACATTATACGAAGTTATACCGCTCACTGGTTGAGCGCGGTGCGGGTGCGACACTGAGGGTTGTGATCCCATTGCTGGTCGCGGTATGGTGCGCGATCCTGTTGCCGGTCGTGGTACGGCGCGACACCGAGGGTTGCGATCCCGTTACTGGTCATGAAAAAAGACAAAAAGGAAAAAATAAATAAATAAATGAATGAATTTTATGAGGTTGCGTTAAAAAGTTGTGAAAAAATTGAATTAGAAGATAATCCGAATCCTTCCAAGAACTTTTTGAAGACCTTTGTACATTACTCACTCTGTTTTTATGTTTATTCATTCAGCATATACTGAGTGCCTGTACCGAAGCAGGCAGTATCCTAGGTCTTGCCCCTAGGCAGCTGATTTTTCACATTTATTTTATATAATAAACAGATAGACAAGATAATTACCCATAGTGCTTTTTGCTTTGAAGGAAAAAGCTCATCTCTGATCAAAGACCTGAAAGACAATCAGTTGGTCTTGAATAGACTCCACTGATGTCTCCAGATACTTAGTACTACATTGGAATGTGGTTTTTCTTTCTTTTTAAATCTTAAACTTTGTTGATTTATCAAAGTAATAAGTAGAAATGCTTGTAACACAATTAGCATTTTGTTTGTATTATAAAATACCGGCAGTAAAGAGGTCTGGTCTCCTGAGAGGCCCTTTCCTCCCATGCTCCCTTTCTGTGTCCTCCTCTTCTCCTTGGTGATACTGTGAACAACAGTTTGACACATAGGAGAAACTTTATTAAACATTTAGTAAGGATGGGGAAGTTATTACATTTTTGTCCTGGAGACTCATTTTTACATCACAGGTAAAGATACCGCCATCTGTGCTCACTATTTTTCTAGTGTTCTTCAACAGATACTTACTGAGTGTCTGCTGTGGCTCTGCCAGCCCCGAGCCAGGCCCTGGGATTACATTGGTCCACAAGGCTGGCTTTGTGACTGATGAGCTTGGTCGGGTAGCATGAGAGCAGAAAACTAACCTGAGATTCATTCTTTTAGAGGACAAATTCCAGGAGAACAGGAAAAACAGGTCTTTATATATTAACATGTAATTTGCCCAGTAAATATTAAGCACAGATCATGGTATTCTTATCTGTGATGTAAGAATGAGTCTCCAGGACAAAAATATAAAAACTTTCCTATCCTTCCCAAATGTTTAATAGGAAAAGTTATTTTCAAGCAAATATGTGAGTTTTAACTTTAAGTCATGAAATATGTCAAAAATATAGAAAAGTGCTGGAAAAAATAAATAAATAAATACATAAATAATAAAATAATTCCTACCTCTGAGATTAGCAATGAATACATGTTTCTGAGGTACTGTAAAAGTCTGAGAGTGGACAAAGCTCATTCCATAATTTTCTTAAAGTATTTATTGAACAATAACTTTAAAATTGTCATGAAATATCTATAACAAAATTAACATTTCTCAGTGTACAGTTCAGTGGCATTAAGTACATTCACATTGTTGTGTAACCATCACCACCAGCCATCTCTAGAATTTTATCCTCCCAAACTGAACTCCATACCCATTAAACAATAACTCCCCATGAATGTTAACTGTTTAATTGTTGGCTAATATAGACTTTATGCAAAAATAAGTGCAAGACATTTGAAAAATCTGTTCATGATGTTAATTGTACAGTAAACTGTCTTCAAGTATTACAGGTTTAAAGATGGGGGGAATTGAAACTTGGTTAGTGAAGCTTCAGAATTACCAGGCCCTTGTGAGTGGTGTAGTCCTAGGTCTTCCCATAGGACCATTGGGGATTTAATGCTGTGAACACAGATGTTGGGGACATTAATTGTAGTTTATCAGATTCCTAACATCTGCAGGATACTCCTTATAGAAAGAAGGATTATTTAAGGATTCTTTTCTTTTCTAGATTCTCTGTCCCCTTTTCAGTTTCATTGGCCCCAAAATAAGTCATGATATTTATTAGGTTGGAAATATGGTTTTGAATAGCTTCTACAGTTTTATTCATTTACATAAAATTACATAAACATCTGTGTAAAAAAATCTGTATGAATATAGATGCAAAGAGGAAAATGTCTGAGAGGATAGTTACTGAATGTTAAAAGTTATAGTTTTTTGATGGTAGATTTCTTTTTTTTTTTTTTTAAAGATGACTGGTAAGGGGATCTTAACTCTTGACCTGATATTGTTAGCACCATTCTCTCCGAAGTGAGCCAACTGGCCATCCCTATGTAGGGATCCGAACCCTCAGCCTTGGTGTTATCAGCACCACACTCTCCCAAGTGAGCCACGGGCCAGCCCTGATGGTAGATTTCATATGAGTTTTACTTCTTTCTTTGCTCTATTCCCTATTATTGAAGTCTTTGACAATGAGCATGTGTTATTTATATTTTTGGAAAATACCTCCCCATTCGGGGCTATGAATTCTTCATCTGTAAAATAACAAGGTTGGACTAGCTTAGGAGTTTTCACACTCAGTTCTGGGGGGTGTGTTGGAGCCCTCTGAGAATGGGCTGAACAGCCAGGCCTTTTATATCCCTGCCCCTTGTCTAATGCTGCTTTTGCTTGCCACAGCTAAAAATGGCAAAAATCACTGAGTAGATGGCATCTAACATTATTTTCAGCTCTGAAATTCTGAATCTTGTTTTTGCCCTCTAAAGAGCTTAGAGAAGTATATATGCAGGGGTAATTTTCAAAATGTTTTCTAAATATAATAAAGGGTAGCACCCTCAGAAAATGCTAGCTGTAGTAGGCATCCATAGGCTTTACTCTTTATTTAGGGTTGCATTGTGGTGGGGTGGGGGTCGGTGCTTGGGACAATGCCTGTTTATTGACTGATTCAGAGTTACTCTGTTGTACCCATCAGCCACACATCAGCCCTGCATATGTAACACATAAGGAGCAACTGCACATAATTAAGTGGATTAGTGATGTCTAACAAAAGAGAAAAAGCATGTAAAATTCTACACCAAGGAGATTCAAAGATATCACCCTTCCCTTGTCCCCTTCACTCCCCACCTTTCGTACTCAGAATATAAAACAGGACAAACTTTTTCCCTCTCCAGATTAACATCTCTAATCATGCTGTTCTCTCAGCACATGTTTCATTTGTGTTTCAGGTTGTCATGTTGGCAATGTACAACTTGTCTCTGGAAGGAAGTGGACGTCAGGGTTACTTCAGGTGGAAAGAAGATATCTGCGCTTTTATTGAGAAACATTGGACTTTTTTACTAGGAAATAGGTAACATGGTTTTTAAATATTCTCACCAAAAATCTTATACTTGAAGGAAGATGTAAAGAATGAAGTATACAAGATGTGAGACAACCTAACGTAGCCCCATTAGAGATTTAGAGTATTTAGTTGTGGCAAATACGAAGAATTTTTGAATTCCAGAAAATGTTTTTATACTTTAAGTTAAAAAAACTTGTTCATTAAAAATCAAAGTGGAAGTCTATACTATAAAAGTATGGATTTTCATGCTTTTCTCATCCTACTTCCAGAGGAAAGTGTTGATTTCTACTTGAGCATGTTTTTGAAGAGATTTCTTAGAATGTAAAATATACAGAAAGAGTTTGTTTAAATAGTCTGTTCAAGAATTGGATGAGTAATTATTTTAATTGAAGAGATAGGATTATAATGTCCTTCTAAAATCAATGCTTTGGCCAGCTGCCTATCTATCTATCTATCTATCTATCTATCTATCTATCTATCTATCTATCTATCTATATGTATATAAATGCCTTATAAGAGGTCAGGAGAGGAAAAATAATTGCAGATATTTACTGCACCTGTTTATTAATTAATTAATTTTTTGCAACTGGCTGGTATGGGGATCCAAACCCTTGACCTTGGTGTTAGCACTGGCTCTAACCAACTGAGCTAACCAGCCAGCCTTGCATCCATTTAGATTGCTCTAATTAATTGTCTTGTTTTATTAGTATTTGTTTTTATTAACTCTGAAATGTAGACCTTCTTATACTTTTTGGTATTATTCATAGTGCTTAGCAAAGTTTAGTCCTATTTTATGCATGTGGTTTACTCATTAAGCATTCTTTTTTTTTTTTTCCTTTTTGTCTTTTTTCGTGTCTGGCAATGGATCGCAACCCTCAGTGTCGCGCCCGTACCGGACCGGACCGGCAACGGGATCGCAACCGTCGGTGCTGCGCCCGCACCTCGCTCAGCCAGTGAGCGGGAACCGGTCTGTATGTGGGATCCAAACCCTCGACGGGAGCGCCACCGCGCTCCCAAGCGGCGCACTGTAGCAGTGCGCCACCGGGCTGGCCCTAAGCATTCTTTTTCATAATGGTGCTTTGATTTTGTTGCTGAGTGCTCCTTTTTGGTGATTGCTTTGGTTCATCAGCCTTAGGAATGCTAGTGCACTGACATTGAGGCCATGTGTCTTAACTATAGATCTCTGTGGATCTAACAAGATTTTTATTGCTGTTAGAGACTGGTGAGTTAGCTACTGCATTAGTGAATTTTGTTTGAGATTCTGATTGGTAGTGTCTGAAGTCCTTTGTGAGATTCATAAACCTTGTATAATAGGTCAGTGTAGACATGACAAAGGCTTCACGTCAGAGCAGGTAGTTTTTACCTGTCCTTATTCTGAACTCACTGCAACCTCTGATTCCTCAGGTGCTGAGAATCCGCTAATGTTACTGAGAGCACAGGGAAGGCAGTTGAAAGGAGGGGTGACTTTCTGAAAGCTTATGGTGCAAAAAATGGAATGGACTCAGTGCATTTTGACAAAGGGGGTTATTTTAGTTCTTGGGTTATTAGTGGTGCTAAGAAAATAATTGACACTGGTAATTGACAACTGGTTCTTTCTTGTAAGGAAAGGAAATCTGTTGTTAGTTTAATGATTTAGCACTATTTATAGAATTTAATATACGCCATTTATAAAGGACAAGAAAAGGACAAAAACTGGTAAAGTTAGATCTTGGAATGTTTTAATGGTCTCTGAGTGCTGTTCTATTTAGTGCATTTTCTGGAAGAAATTGGATTTAAGTTGCCTATTTTTTAGGATATTGCCAGATTTTAATAGAAATTGTTCAGTTTCATTTGTTCATTTCTAGAGCATGTTCTGAGAGGAATCAGCTAAAGCTTTTTTTCTTTTTAACATTCCAGTGAAAGACACTAATTACTCTCTAGCTTTCATGTAGTTTAACAATTAAACTAGTGTTTTTTGGCTACATGGTATATCACCTGGATTATTATTTATTTAATCTCCTTATTTAAATCAAATCATTTAAAAAAAATTATTTTAAAAAGAAACTTCACATCACCATGGTAAATGGAAAACCCTTATCACTTGCCATAAATAGATTGTAGTTAAAATTATAAATACACTAAAAATAAAACAATGCAATTAAATTGTAACTTTATCCTGTAACATGTAAAGGCAATCCAAAGCTTTCTTTTTCAATTAAAAAGGGAAGCTACAAGTGTTAGTGAGGATTTAAAGCAATAAACTTTTTCCTTGATGTACCCAGAAGGAATGAAAGGTAATTAGAGATCACTTTGTGATTCTTTGTCACTTGTTTCCTGCCATAGAGGTATCCTTTACTTTGGGAACTCTGCTTTAAACATCAGTGATTGGAAAAGTCACCCAAAACCACTCATGCCAGGTGGTTACCTCTTGCTCAGACACCTCCACATATGAACATTATTAACAGGATCACTACATCCCAGAGAAGCAGTCTGTAAAGAGCATTTATATTTGGGTTAAACTTTTTTATAGCTACTGAAGATACTAATTCTACTATCCATAGGACATACTTTAAATGTTTAAGAATGGTAACCATTTCTCATTTGTTGGAGGATCTAAGAGAATAGTGTACTGTGTAGTGAAGTGCTAAGTTGGAGTACATTTTCTTTCAGATGTTTTCAGGTTTTCCTCTTATACCTTTAATGTGTTATTAGAGTTTAAATGTATAAATGTTTGTTTAGGGCAATCTAAATAATTTTATGTACCATTGTAGAAACAAGTTAAAAAGTATACAGAAGCTTACTTACTATAGATTAATTACCATTGTTGTGTGATCATTTAATCTGCTTTTACAATCCTGGCCATGAATTTTTCCAGAAGGTATTGTTTTGATTAGTGAAGAATAGTTTGAGTTCTTTCTTCTATTACCATATGAGTATGTAACTGATTTTAAAATGTACAATTTTTCAAATTTTGACATCTCTGATAGCTGGATGCATCTTACAATTGATGGAAGGTCATAATTTAACTGGTAGTTAGCTCTCTTATCAATACATAAAATGGTGTATTTTAAAGTCAATGGATCCAAGATTTGATGGAATGTGATAGAACACATTTATAGTATTTACACTTCACAAAACTACATGAGGAGGATCTTGGGAAGATGCCAGAGTTGGAAGCACCAGAAGTCTGTCTCCCCATCTAGGTAACAATTGCACTGGCAGAAACTATCTGATGTATCTGTTTTGGAATACTGGAATCTAATGAAGGCTCAAAACTCCAGGGGAAGGTGTGGACAGTAAATTGTGGTTAATTTTGGTAAATTTTAGCTCATAGCACAGTAGCAGCTACCCTTCCCTCACCACCAGCCCAAGGCAGTGAGGCATGTGTTACTGGAGTAGCTTGCACACAGCTTACAGTAGGATCCAGGATGGGCAGGAAGAACCCTGTCCTCCAAATATTGGGGATCTGTGCTCTGATCGCTGGTTGCTGCTGCTCATCACAGAGGTGCAGACAGAGGCAGAAGCCACTGTTGTTGCACCTTCTTCCATTGTTGTAAAAGTTGGTAAAGGAATTGAATAGGCATTTCTCCAAAGAAGACATGAAAATGACCAATAAGTACATGAAAAGATGCTGAAAATGTGAATCATTAGGGAAATGCAAATCAAGGAGATACCACTTCACACCCTTTATGATGGCAACTATCAAGAAACCAGAATATAACAACTGTTGGCAATGATGTAGAGAAATTGAACCCTTGTACATTGCTGATGGGAATGTAGAATCATACAACCAGTATAGAAAACAGTATGGTGGTTCCTCAAAAATTAAGAATAGAATTATCACATGATCTGGCAATTCAACTCCTGGGTATATACTCACAAGAATTGAAAGCAGGCTCTTGAAGAGATATTTGTATACCTGTGTTCATAGCAACATTATTTATAATAGCTAAAATATGGATGCAACCCTATGTCCAATCACAGATGAATGGATAAAGTGTAGTATATACATACAATGGAGTATTATTCAGTCATAAAAACGAAGGAAATTCTTTTTTTTTTTTCTTAAAAAAGATGACCGGTAAGGGGATCTTAACCCTTGACTTGGTGTTGTCAGCACCACGCTCAGCCAGTGAGTGAACCGGCCATCCCTATGTGGGATCCGAACCCGGGGCCTTGGTGTTATTAGCACCGCACTCTACCGAGTGAGCCACGGGCCGGCCCAAAACGAAGGAAATTCTAGCACATGGTATGACATGGATGAACCTTGAGGGCATTATGCTATGTGAAATAAGCCAGTCCCAAGAAGACAAGTACTGTATGATTCCACTTATGTGAGGTACTTAGAGTAGCGAAAATCATGAGACAGAAAGTAGAATGGTGATTGTCAGGGGCTAGTAGGGAGGGCGAAATTGGGAGTTATCGTTTAATGGGTATAGAGTTTCAGATTTGCATGATAAAAAGTTCTGGAGATGGATGGTGGTGATGGGAGGGGGGACTGTTTGAGACATTCTTAAATGTATGTTTTATTATGTGTCCTGGCAACAAATTTATTCTACTCCATACAGGTATTATTCTATTGCATGTCTGTGCTGTATTTTGCTTAGCTGTCTATGTTAGTTTACTAGCGATGCCTTAACAAAAGTAACACCAACTGGATGGGGTTAAACAACAGAAATTTATTGTTTTACAGTTGTAGAGGTTAGAAGTCTGAAATCAACTTGTTGGTAGAGTTGGTTCGTTTTGAAGGCTATGAGGGAGATATATTCCATGCTTCTAGCTTCTGTTAGCCTCAGGTATTTCTTGGTTTGTAGATGGCATTTTTCCTGTGTTTTCACACTGTCTTTCCTCTGTACCTATCTGTCTGTGTGTTCAAATTTGCCTTTGGTATAAGGACACTAGTCATACTGGATTAGGGTCCAACTTAATGACTTCATCTTAACTTGATCACCCGCAAAGACACTATTCCCAAATAAGGTCACATGCAGAGATACTGGCGGAAGGACTTCAGCATCTTTTACTGAGGGGACAAAATTCAGTCCATAACATTTAGGTTATTTCTAGTTTTCCTCCATTTAAATCAACCTTGTAATGAATATTCTAGTGTATACATCCTTTGTATTGGGTTCAGAGGATGCCCACACTTTTGATACATGTTATGGAGGTAACCTCTACAAAGTTTACCCCAGTTTATGTTCCTCCTAGCATTGCATGAGTTCCCTTTTCCACACACTAAACAAAACGTTGGTTTTTAAAATCTTTTGAGACTTTGTCAATCCTTTATTTATTTATCGTGGTAAAAAACATAACAAAATTTACCATCTTAACCATTTTTAATGTGTCTGTTCAGTAGTGTTAAGTGCATTCACAGTGTTGTACAGCAGATCTAGAAATCTTTTCTTCTTACAGATCTGAAACTTTATACCCACTAACTCTCCATTCTCCCCTCCCCACCTCCCCTGCAATCACCGTTCTACTTTCTGTTTCTATGAATTTGACTATTCTAGGTACCTCATGTATGTGGAATCATACAGTATTTGTCTTTCTGTGACTGGCTTATTTAACTTAGCATAATATCCTCAAGGTTTATTTGTGTTGTAGCATATGACAGCATTTTCTTCCTTTTTAAGGCTGAATAATATTTCATTGTATATATATACACTCCATTTTCTTTATCCGTTTAATCCTTATATAGACATTTGGGTTGTTTCCATCTTTGTCATTCTTTTTGAGAATCTGAAAAATATTGCTTCTCTTTCATTACTTAATAGCTCCAATCTTCCTGACCTCTTTTGTCTGCTGGGGGAAAAGGGAGATTTCTCTTGTGGGTCATTCTATCCCCTCTTCTTAAAAGGTACATTTTAGAGAGTAGTTCTTAATGGGCCGGCCCGGTGGCGCACTGCTACAGTGCGCCGCTTGGGAAGCGCGGCGGCGCTCCCTCCGAGGGTTCGGATCCCACATACAGACCGGTTCCCGCTCACTGGCTGAGCGAGGTGCGGGTGCAGCGCCGAGTGTTGCGATCCCGTTGCCGGTCCCGGTCCGGTACGGGCGCGACACTGAGGGTTGCGATCTGTTGCCGGACACGAAAAAAGACAAAAAAAAATAGAGAGTAGTTCTTAAGGCTTATGATCTCAGGACCGTTTTACACTCTTAAATATTTTCAAGGGCCCCAAATAGCTTTTGTTTATGTTGGTTACAGCTATTGATATTTACCTTTTTTATTTTATTTTTTTAAAGATGACCGGTAAGGGGATCTCAACCCCTGACTTGGTGTTGTCAGTACCACGCTCTCCCAAGTGAGCAACCGGCCATTCCTATATAGGGATCCGAACCCATAGCCTTGGTGTTACCAGCACCACACTCTCCCAAGTGAGCCACGGGCCAGCCCTGATATTTACCATTTTAGAAATTAAAACAAAATTTAAAAATACTTATTACTTTATTTAAAAATAATAATTAACCCATTTAATGTTAATATATTTTTTGAAAAAAGTATATTTCCAAAACAAAAACAGCAAGAAAAGTGGCATTGTTTCTTGTATTTGCAAATCTCTTTAATGTCTGTCTTAGAGAAGACAGCTGGATTCTTATATCTGCTTTAGCAATCAGCCTGTTGGATATCCATGTCATGTAGCTGTTGGAATACTCTGCAGCACACTTGTAAGAGAGTTAGAGTGAAAAAGGCAAACAACATCTTAGTATTATTATGAAAATAATTTTCATTACATGGACCCTTGAAAGGCCCAGGGGTACCTGGACCTCAGTTTGAGAATCACTGGTGTAGGTGAGCTCTGTGGAATTTTATTTCAACTGTGTTGGAGAAATGGTATTTCACTTCTTGGTATTTCTTAGAACCCTGATGGCCAAGTTAGAAAAATTTTCTTTGTCAGAAAGATCTTCAAGTGATGGTGAGGGTGAGAAAACAAGTGGAATAGTTTGTACCCTTGTCTTATCCTTTGGGTAAGAAGAGGGGCTTGGAAAGGTTAGGAAAAAGTAAGAATATGGGAGAGTGCTGTGGGACCGCAAGATTGGGGGTGGAAGCTAAGGTGTCATTCTTCCTGTCTCAGATAGTTCTTATGCCTACTTAAGTTCATTTATTTATTGTTTTGGTTGGTGTTTTCTAGTACATCTTTGTTTCTCAGAATGCTTTTTCTTTTGCCTTGCTAGCAATATTTTCTAACTGTTAGACTTAGGATTTCTGATAATTGATGTTTTCAAGGTGGAAATAGTTGCCTTTAAAAGAATTTTCAGGGCTGAGCCTGTGGTGCACTCGGGAGAGCGTGGCGCTGGGAGCACAGTAGCGCTCCCGCTGCGGGTTCAGATCCTATATAGGGATGGCCGGTGCGCTCACTGGCTGAGCGTGGTGTGGCCGGTCTCAAAAAGGACAAAAAAATAAAAAATAAAAAAAATAAAAGAATTTTCAGCTGGTTAGCTCAGTTGGTTAGAGTGTGGTATTATAAGACCAAGGTGAAGGGTTCAGATCCCTGATAGACCAGCTGCCAAAAAAATAAAAATAAAAATACAGAAAGAAAAAAGAATTTTCAACAGGAGCGTGAATGCTTGACATTTTGCATGTCTTGTTATTTTGTTACATACGCTCTCTGTTTATGGAGCATACAATGTAGCTTTATTACTACTCTATTACTTCAAGGCAGATAGGAGCAGACTGAGAGATGCATACAACTTTTGGGGTAAAATGAGCAATTCAGCCAGGCTAATAATGAACTTGTAGCACACAATGCCCAGTCTTGGAGTTATGCTTCTTGTTTGCTTTGTTTCTTGAGAGCTATGCTTAATTCACATATAAAAGCAACTTAAGTTAATTACAATTAGCCTGTAGGTCTCCATAATCATGATGATTGTGATGAGAAGAGTTTTATGTGTGTTTGAATTATTTCTTTTAATCCTCATAATAACCCTGTGGGGTAAGTTCTATTATCCCGATTTTACAGATGAAGAAACTGAGGCAGTTGGAAACTGGTAGAGCAACGCTTTGAAGTCAGGCAGACACTAGAGCCACACTCTTGACTCTTACACTCTGTTCCTTCAACAATTGGAGGTTCCATAGCATATCGTGCATAGAGTGTATTTTCTATATGCTTGAATTGAAGGGCCAGTAATTTAAAAATTTTTGAACTCTTTAGGAAAAAGACTTCAACCTGGTGGAGCACTGTAGCAGGTTGCCTCAGCGTGGGAAGTCCTATGTATTTCCGTTCAGGTGCTCAGGAATTTGGAGAACCGGGATGGTGGAAACTTGTTCACAACAAGCCCCCAACAATGAAACCTGAAGGAGAGAAGTTGTCCGCCTCTACTTTGAAAGTTAAAGGTACTGTTGCAAGAACAGTACAAAAGGTGCTGGTCGCACCAGAGCCAAGCAAGTGTGAATTTAGGAGGGGATGGTCCTACCTCTATCAGGCATGCACAGCTCATACAGCTCTCTGGAGCTACTCTGCTTGACAATTTTATAATGATACATTCTTTGTATGCTGTAAATAAATACTATATAAACAGTATTTTTTATCATTTCCAAATCAAGTTACCAGTTTTATAAATTGCCTTTAGTGTCCGAAAGGTTCAGTGTTTTCAATCTGATTTTTTTTTTAAGTTTTTGTTACGGAAATTTTAAAACATACAAAGGTGAAGAGAATGATATAATGAATTCCCATGTACCTTCCACCTCACTTGAACAGTTAACTCCTGACAGTCTCATTTATCTAGAAACCTGGACTTACCCCCCACCTTCCACCCATCCTCACCCTTGGGTTATTTAGAAGCAAATCTCAGGCATCAACATTTTATTCTTAAATATTTCAGTATGTATCTCTAAGAGATAAGGATTTCTTCTTTTTTTGCAGCCTAACTATATTGCCACTTTTCACACTTAAAAAAATTAGTATTAACTCCTTATTGTCACATATTGATCTGATACATACATACATATATATTTCATATATATATATATATATATTTTTTTTTTTTTTTGTGGCTGGATGGTACAGGAATTGAACCCTGGATCTTGGTGATATTGTTCTTTTTTTTAAATCTAAAAAGTTTTAATGAGCTTTTAAATTTTTAAAAATGTAATTGGGGAAAAATCAAGTAGTAATGAAGAGTGTAAAGTTTGAAGTCTCCTCTCCCACCCCCTGCCCTGCCTGCAGTTTTGCTTACCACTGTTGTCTCTTGTGAATGCTTTTAGAAATTATCTCTGCATATTTAAGCATTTTCTTATCTTTTTAAAAATTTTATTTTAAAATTTAATCATACATATTTGTGGGGTACAGTGTGTTGTTTCAGTACATGCGTTCATTGTATAATGATTCACCTAAGGATAGAGAGCATATCCATCCTCTGAACATTTATCTTTTCTTTGTGGTGATTATGATCAAGATCCTCTTTTCTAGCTATTTAGAAATATATAATATTATTAACTCTAGTCCGTTTTGTTATTTTTTTAAAAACATAAATGGATTCATACTCTCCATTTTTTCCCCCACTTACCAGTATACTTTGGGTATCTTTCCCTAACAGTACCTGTGTCTATCTACTCTATTTTATTTTATTTTATTGTGTTCTATTATATGGCTATATGATAATTTATTAAACCATTTCCCTGCTGTTGGACATTTTGGTTGTTTCTACCTTTTTTGTTTTTTGTTTTTGGGTTTTTTTTTTGGTGGCTGACCAGTATGAGGATCTGAACATTTGACCTTGGTGTTATCAGCACCATGCCCTGTCCAGTGACCTAAGCATCCAGTCTTTGTTTTTATTTTAACAGTGCTACAATTGTACCAAATTGTGTGCATATGCAAATTGTGATAAATTCCTGGAAACAGAATTGCTGTATGAAAGGGCATATTCATTAAAAATTTTAATGGGTATTGCAAATTACCCTCCAGACAGCTGTAATAAAATTTATGCCTTACTAAAAAGGCATGAAAATGCCCACTTCCCGGGCCGGCCCGTGGCTCACTCGGTAGAGTGCGGTGCTAATAACACCAAGGCCATGGGTTCGGATCCTATATAGGGATGGCCAGTTTGCTCACTGGCTGAGCGTGGTGCTGACAACACCAAGCCAAGGGTTGAGATCCCCTTACTGGTCATCTTTTAAAAAAAAAAAAAGAAAAAGAAAATGCCCACTTCCCCATTCTCTTGCTGAGCATTATCAAACTTTTAATGTTTATCAATTCCAGTAGGTGAAAGATAGTATCTGAGGGGTGGCAATCAGCTTTGTATCTTATGAATATTAATAATCCCCCCCAAAGATAGTATTTAATTGTTTAAATTTACATTATAACTTATTTTTTCTTAAGAGATGTGTCTTTTAGTTTAGGCCATTCATTGAACATTTCTCTATATTGAACAGAGCACTAGGCTCACAATGAAATAGCAAAAGAAACTAAAGTTGAGTAGTTATTTTAAAACTTAGATATTTATTTTTTTCTGACAGCCTCAAAACCAACTTTAGATCCCATCATTACTGTTGAGGGACTTAGAAAACGTGCCAGTCGGAATCCTGTAGAATCTGCCATGGAATTAAAAGAGAAAAGGTGTCGAACTCAGGAAGCGAAAGACATTAGAAGAGCCCAGAAGGAAGCAGCTGGCTTTCTTGACAGGAGCACGTCTTCTACCCCTGTAAAATTCATAAGCCGAGGCCGCAGGCCAGATGTGATTCTTGAAAAAGGAGAAGTGATTGACTTTTCATCCTTGAGCTCCTCTGACCGCACCCCACTAACAAGCCCATCTCCTTCTCCGTCCCTGGATTTCTCTGCCCCTGGCACTCCCGCCTCTCATTCTGCCACACCTAGCTTGCTTTCAGAAGCAGATCTGATTCCAGATGTGATGCCACCACAAGCCTTGTTTCATGGTAAGACTTACCTTGCTTGAGTCTTGTTTGGGTATGGGCCATGATATGAATGTATCAGTTTTCACCTTCGGGTTGTGTGCTCTGAATTTCTTCTTTCCCGTGTCTTGATGACACTGTTTTATACTCTGCACAGATGATGATGAGATGGAAGGTGATGGAGTCATAGACCCAGGGATGGAGTATGTCCCGCCCCCTGCTGGGTCAGCAGCTTCTGGGACAGTGGTTGGGAGTAGAAAGAAGGTCAGAGCACCTGAACAGATAAAGCAGGAGATAGAAAGTGAGGAGGAAAAACCCAACAGGATGGACATTGATAGTGAAGACACAGATTCAAACTCATCATTGCAAACAAGGGCTCGAGAAAAGAGGAAGCCTCAACTGGAGAAGGACACAAAACCGAAAGGTCCCAAGTATACTCCTGTGAGCATTTATGAGGAAAAGCTTCTTCTCAAGAGGCTAGAAGCTTGTCCCAGCGCAGTTGCTATGACACCAGAAGCTCAGAGACTGAAGCGGAAATTGATTGTCAGACAAGCGAAAAGGGATAGGGGCTTACCACTTTTTGACTTGGATCAAGTTGTTAATGCTGCTCTTCTGTTAGTTGATGGGATTTATGGAGCTAAAGAAGGAGTTTCCAGGCTTCCAGCTGGACAAGCCACGTACCGAACTACCTGTCAGGACTTCCGAATCCTTGACCGATACCAGGTGAATATGAACACATGCTCTAAAACTGTTGGGGGCAGGAGGGGAGGTGGGGCGGGCAGCAACAGGCAGTGGACACCATTATGCTGTGACTTCTAAAATCATGAGTAATTTTGGGAGAGAGAAGAAACGATCAAGGGAGAAAAATACAAAAATTGCTGGGCTTTATTTTTGAACTTATTCAATATAAATACCCCTTAATGCATCTGGGTTTTTTTTTTCCCTTGACCATTCAAGAAATAACCGAGACATTTTCTTCATACCTGTCAATCTCTGAAGGTAGCTGTACATGGTTTGTGTCATAGCTTTGATTGACACATTTGTTGAGCACATGCGGTGTACCAGAAACTGTGCTGAGCAGGATCTGAAGGTGTGTAAACATCTGTGCAGTTAAGGGACAACATGAAGAAATAGCAGCCAAGGGATCAGTGTGTTATCAGCATTGTTCAAAGGATGCTCAGTGGCACCCAAGTTTTGTGAATGCTCCTGGGAACAATTAATTCTACTCAGAACTGCCAACATGCACTCTCCCAAGAGCAGGAATCAGAGATCTCATTCCCTGTATCTATGCTAGTACTTGATACAAACAAGCCTTTATGTTTTGCTAATTGGATGGCTATAAAGTGAAATCTTGTTTTTTATTTACATTTCTTTGACTATAGGTCAGGTTAAACATGTTTCATGTTTCCTTGTTGTTTCTCCATGTATGAATTGCCTGTTTGGAGTCCTTGCACATTTTGTTGTCTTTTTCTTCTCTGAAAGCTAGTGGGATCTTCTCTTTATTGCCAGTGTTCTTTTTTTTTTTTTTTTAAAGATGACCGGTAAGGGGATCTTAACCCTTGACTTGGTGTTGTCAGCACCACGCTCAGCCAGTGAGCGAACCGGCCATCCCTATGTGGGATCCGAACCCGTGGCCTTGGTGTTATCAGCACCGCACTCTCCCGAGTGAGCCACGGGCCAGCCCCGAACAGTGTTCTGATATTAATTTATTCAGTGTGAGTCTTCTTTCTTTTGTTGTGCTGGGCGTTTGGTGTGTTTGGTTTCAAACTTTCAATTTGAAACTTTCTGAGCTCTGAAAAGTCTTCTTGATTTCCTGTTTTCTATTTTCTCTGTTCTCTCTTTTTAGAACTCCCCTGTTGTTTGGATATTGGACCCTGTAGACCAGGGGTTGGCAAACTTTTTCAGTAAAGGGCTAGATAGTAAATATCATAGGCTTTGCAAGCCACACAGTCTCAGTCACAGCTACTCAACTCTGCTGTTTTGGTGGAAAACCAGCCATAATGAATGAGTGTGGCTGTGTTCCAGTAAAACTTTATTTACTGGGCTGGCCCATGGCTCACTCGGTAGAGTGCGGTGCTGATAACACCAAGGCCACGGGTTTGGATCCTGTATAGGGATGGCCGGTTCGCTCACTGGCTGAGCGTGGTGCTGACAACACCAAGCCAAGGGTTGAGATCCCCTTACCGGTCATCTTTTTTAAAAAAAAAAAAAACTTTATTTACTAAAAGAGGCAATGAGCTGGATTTGGCTAAAGTTTGCAAAGATCCCTACTCTAGATGGATCCTCTTCGTTTTCTTTTTTTCTCGTTTTCATCTTTCTTTTCCTGGGAAGTATTAACCTGCCTGTCTGCATTCTGGGAACCAGGTGGGGAGGAGCCAGAGCCTACCATTCAGTAGATGCCTTTCCACTGAATCTCCCCATCTTCACAACAGTCGTCCCATCCTCGGCTTCCTGGGTTCAGAATCTGCTTCTCGAGCCTCTCCAGAGATTCTAGTCTTCTGCCCATGGAGGGAAAGATCATTTGCTGGAAGTGGGCAATAGGGATGTAATTGGAGGCTTTAACCTCTTAAATAAAGAGCCTCTCAATGCATGGTCTACCACCCACTCTCAACTTTAGCAGCACCTGATGCCTTCTGCTGCTGTGCTTTCCTGAGGCTGTGTTTTGTAAATCACCCTGCTCCTGGCCTGCTTTCACCACCAGCTTAGGTGTTGGCTTTCTTTGGTCTAAGTCATTTGCCACTTATACATATGGTTTTGCTACAGTCATTTATTCACCTGTTCTGTGTTCTTGTGAGTTGGTCTGTTTAATGTCTGTACTTCATTTTTTAAATTGTGAAATGTGTCATACAGGTAGAAGAAGGCATTGAACGTATGGGTACGTTTAAAGATTAATAAAATAGGGCTGGCCCGGTGGCGCACTGGAGAGTGCGCCGCTTGGGAGTGTGGCGGCGCTCCCGCCGAGGGTTCGGATCCCATGTGGAGACCAGTTCCCGCTCACTGGCTGAGCGCGGTGCAGGCGCAACACCGAGGGTTGCGATCCCGTTGCCGGTCAGTAAAAAAGGAAAAAAAAAAAAAGATTAATAAAATAAATGCCAATGTATCTCTCTCCTAAGTTAAGAAATATGGTGTTACAAACACCTCAGAAGTCCTTGTGTATATTTCCAACTCCTCTGAAAGTGAGCCACTCTTTGACTTTTAGTGTTAACTATTTCTCTGCTTTTTTAATGCGTATCCCTAAACAATATACTTTTAGTTTAAAAAACAAAAAAACTGAGTGGCAAACATAAATCTAGCTGTGTAAGGAAATTATCATTAATAGTTTCCAGGTTGCCACTATTGAGATGAAGGTTCCCAATCTTTCAGGGACATTGTTGTGGATTGAATTGTATCCCCCAAAAGGATGTGTTGAAGTCCCGACCCCTGGTTCCATTGAATGTGACCTTATTTGGAAATAGGGACTTTGCAGGTATAATTAGTTAAGATGATGATGTACTGTAGTAGGGTAGGCCCTTAATCTGATATGACTGATGTCTTTATAAGAGGAGATGAGAAGGAGAAAAAAAAAAATAACACACACACACACACATATTTGTAAAAGAAGAGAAGACACACAGGGGCTTGTCTACAAGCCAAAGGACATCAAGGATTGAGGGCAACACCAGAAGCTAAGAGAAAGGCACGGGACAGATTCTCTCCTAGTGCGTACACAGAGGGTGTAGCCCTGCCCAGCCCTGATTTCTGACTTCTAGCCTCTAGAGCTGAGACAATGAATTTCTGTTGTTTGAAGCCACCCAGTTTGTGGTACTTTGTTTTGGCAGCCCTGGAAAACTGATACAGTCATGTCTGTCTGCAGCTTCCATGAACTTCTCCTGGGGGAGTTGGTGGTCAAGGTCATGAGGGAGTCCTGGGGAACATGAGGCTCACCACAGTCTGAGCATCAGGCAGGGCTGTGGTGTGTACCAGAGAATGTGGCAGAAGTGTGGGCAGAGGGAATGTGATCTTCCGTATTTCCAGACAGAGCTGACATGGCTTCCCTCCAGCTTGCAGGAGGTCAAAACAGTTGTTTGTGGAGTGAGTGTCCTCATCTGATGCAGGGAAGCGGGCATGGAGGGTGTATGGAAGGCTCACCAGTGCATGGTTAAGACAAGCTGAGCACAGATGTGATGCTAGGCCACGGCTCCTTAGGTTTAAAAGATGGTTGGTGGCAGCAGGGTCTTTGTGGTGACAGCCTCAATATGTCTGCTCCTGAGTCACAGTTGTCCATTCCATGCTGGCTGGGCTTTGTGTGTGACACTTAGCAGTGGTCATAGGATCTCCCCTCTGTAGAGATTCATTTGCCCCTCTTCTGTATTTGATCTCCTGTTTCCTGTGGCCTGTCTTTAATTTTTTGTAGGTTTGCTTCATTGTTCTAGTGGAGCACACATTCTTAATGGCTTCCTGAGGAGAGCTGCCTGGGAAATAAAAACCGTATGTATTTAGTATGTGTGGTGAGACCTACGTAGTGAAAAGGCCTTGACTGGAAGCAAGTAGACAGCGGAACAGTGCTTTCAAATTCTGAGGGAAACTGAGGTGAAACTTGAAATTCTATACACAGACACATTATCTAGGTGAGCCCTCTGTTGAGGCCCCCCAATGACACTTCCTTTAGGTCTTTCTTCTTGTGCTACTCACAGTCACCAGGGATTTAAAATGATGTGGTTTTATTACCAGTTAGTACTTAGCATTTTGAAATTTTTCTCATTATTTTCTCTTTAACCAGGAGTTATTTAGTGCTGTTTTTTCAGTCTTCAGTTGCAGGCATACTTTGGAGATACTGTGGGTTTGGTTCCAGATCACCTCAATAAAGTGAATATCATAATAAAGCCAGTCACACAAACTTCTTGGTTTCCCAGTACACGTCAAAGTTATGTTTACACCGTACTGTAGTATATTAATTGTGCAGTGGCATTGTGTCTAATAAAAAAAAGGTACATACCTTAATTTAAAAAGATTTTATTTGCTAAAAATTGCTCACGGTCATCTGAGCATTCAGCAAGTCATAATCTTTTTGTTGGTGGAGGGCCTTGCCTCCACGTTGGTGGCTGCTGACTGATCAGGGAGGTGGTTGCTGAAGGCTGGGGCGGCAGTGGCAATGTGTTAAAGTAAGTCAGTAATGAAGTTTGCTGCATCAGTTGACTGTTCCTTTCATGAAAGATTTCTTTGCATGCGATGCTGTTTGGTAGCATTTTGCCCACAGTAAAAAGTCTTTCAAACTTGGAGACAGTCCTCTCTAATCCTGTCACTGCTTTATCAACTCAGTTTATGTGATATTCCAAATCTTTTCCTGTCATTTCAACAGTGTTCACAGTATCTTCACCAGGAGTAGATTCCATCTCAGGAAACTACTATGGGCTGGTCGGTTAGCTCACTTGGTTAGAGCAAGGTGCTGATAACACCAAGGGCAAGGGTGTGGATCCTTCTACCAGCCATCGGCCAAAAACAAAAGAAAAATGTAAAGAAACCACTTTCTTTGCTCATCCGTAAGAAGCAACTCATCCATTAAAGTTTTATCATGAGATTGCAGCAATTCAGTCACATCTTCAGGCTCCACTTCTAATTCTGGTTCTCTTGCTTTTTCCACCGCATCTGCAGTGACTTCCTCTACTGAAGTCTCGGCCCCCTCAAAGTCATCCATGAGGGTTGGAATCAACTTCTTCCAAACTCCTGTTAATGTTGATATTTTGACCTCCTCCCATGAATTGCAATTGTTCTTAATGTCATCTAGAATGGCGAATCCTTCCCAGAATGTATTTAATTTACTTTGCCCAGATCCCTCAGAGGAGTCACTATGTAGGGCAGCTATAGCCTTACAAAATATGTATTTCTTAAATAACAAGACTTGTTAAAATTACTTCTTGATTCATGGGCTACAGAGTGGATGTTGTGTTAACAGGCATGAAAACAACGTTAATCTTGTACATCTCCATAAGAGCTCTTATGTGACGAGATGTATTGTCAATGACTAGGAGTATTTTTAAGGGAATCTTTTTTTCTGAGCAGTAGATCTCAACAGTGGGCTTAAAATATTTAGTAAACCATGTTGTAGACAGATGTGCTGTCATCTAGGCTTTGTTGTTCCATTTGTAGAGTACAGGCTGAGCAGATTTAGCATAATTCTTAAGGTCCCTATGATTCTGAAATGGTAAATGAGCATTGGCTTCAACTTAAAGTCACCAGCAGCATTAGCCCCTGCAGTTAGCCTGTTCTTTGAAGCTTTGAGGCCAAGAACTGGCTTCTCTCTAGCTGTGAAAGTCCTGGATAGCATCTTCTTCCAATAGAAGGCTGTTTTACCTACATTGAAAATCTGTTGAGCATAGCTACCTTTTTTTTTTTTTTGTCTTTTTCCGTGTCCAGCAACGGATCGCAACCCTCAGTGTTGCCCCCGTACCTGACCAGGGACCGGCAACGGGATCGCAACCCTTGGTGTTGCTCCCGCGCCTCGCTCAGCTAGTGAGCGGGAACCGGTCTGTATGTGGGATCCGAACCCTCGGGCGGGAGCGCCGCCGCGCTCCCAAGCGGCGCACTTATCCAGTGCGCCACCGGGCCGGCCCCGAGCATAGCTACCTTCATCCATTATCTTAGCCAGATCTTCTGGATAACTTGCTGCAGCTTTTATGTCAGCACTTGCTGCTTCACCTTGTACAAGCTTCACCTTGCACGTTGCTGTTATGGAGACACTTTTAATTTCCTTCAAGAACTTCTCTTTTGCATTCACATCTTGGCTGTTTGGTGCAGGAGGCCTAGTTTTCGACCTATCTCAGCTTTCGACATTCCTTCCTCACTAAGCTTAATCATTTCTAGCTTTTGATTTAAAGTGAGTGTGTGACTCTTCCTTTCACTTGGACACTTAGAGGCCATTGTAGGGTTATTAACTGACCAAATTTCAATACTGTCGTGTCTCAGGGAATAGGCAGGCCTAAAGAGAAGGGAGAGAGACAGGGAAGGGCCGATTGGTGGAGCAGTCAGAACACACACAGTGTTTAAGTTTGCAGTCTTATATTGGTGCTGTTTGTGGTGCTCCAAAACAATTACCATAGTGATATCAAAGATCACTGATCACAGAGCACAGCAGCTATAATAATAAAAAAGTTTGAAGTAGTATGAGAATTACCAAAATGTGACACAGAGACACAAACTGAGCACATGCTGTTGGAAAAGTGGGGCTGATAGACAGACTTGCTCCACGCAGGGTTGCCCCAAATTTTCAGCTTGTGCAAAGTGCAATAAAGCAAAGCACGATAAACCAAGGTATGCCTTATGTGAAATTTTAAGCTATCATTTAATAACTGATTTGATTTCTAATCAAATTGTGTTGTAGTCACAGAAAATAGTCTATATGATGTTGATTCTTTACCAGAAGGAAAGTTATACATTCTATTTTTATTCTTTTTATCAGTCCTAAATTAAGACATTTATTTTTCTGTATTAATTTTTACATATTATTGTGTGGTCATTCCCCCAACCAAAAAAGTACCCTTGTATACTCTTATTTGTCTTTTTGCTTCTGGGTTGCTGTCATTTATTTATTTATTTATTTATTTTTTGTCTTTCTCTTTGAGACCAGCCGCACCGCGCTCAGCCAGTGAGCGGTGACCGGCCATCCCCATATAGGATCCAAACCCGCGGCGGGAGCGCTGCTGCGCTCCCAGCACCGCACTCTCCCGAGTGCGCCACGGGCTCGGCCCGTTGCTGTCATTTAAATGACAGTAAATGTTACTAAATTGTTGCTCTTACTTCCCATTGTTTCTTCCTAGGTTTATTTCTTGCTGGACTATTTTCTCTCCCTTTAAAATAAGGCCTTTTTGAGGTTAATTTTGAAAACATGTATGCCTAAGAATGTCTTCATTTCACACTTGCATTTAAATAATAGCATAGCCGCATATAAAATTGTGATTTCTTTCTTTGATATTTTGAAATTACAACTCTGGGCCGGCCCAGTGGCGCAGTGGAGAGTGCGCCGCCTGGGAGTGCGGCGGCGCTCCCGCCGAGGGTTCGGATCCCATGTGGAGACCGGTTCCCGCTCACTGGCTGAGCGTGGTGTGGGCGCAACACCGAGGGTTGCGATACCGTTACCGGTCAGTAAAAAAGACAAAAAGGAAAAAAAAAAAAAAAGAAATTACAACTCCATTATCATCTTATATATAGTGTTACTCCTCAGAGCCCCAATATCAATCTTATTCTTGTCTATTTGTAGGTGTCCTCCTTTTTTATTCTCCCATGTCTTGGAAGTTTTCAAAATGTTCTCTTTAGTTTTGACCTTTAGTAACATACGTGCATTTTAAGTGCTCTTGCTCTTATTTATCTTGCTTGACAACTCTGTTCTTTCAATCCGAGGTCTTATATACTTCTCAGGATTTACTCTGCTTGGTCTTCTCTGAGCTTCCTGGATCTTTGGTTTGGTGTCTGATATTAATTTTGAGAAATTCTTTATTATTGCTTCTCATATTTCTTCTCTTTCACTCTCCTTCTGTTATTCCCTTTATGCAATTGTTGTGCTATTTGTAGTCATCCTGCAGTTCTTGGATATTCTGTTCCATTCCAGGGGTTTTTTTTTGTCTTTTTTCTCTTTGCCTTTCAGTTTTGGAAGTTTTTATTGCATATCCTCATGCTTAGAGAGTCTTTCCTCAGCTGTGATTAGTCTACTTTGAGCCCGTCAAGGGCATCCTTCATTTCTCTTGCTGTGTTTTTGATCTCTTAGCATTTCTTTTTGATTCTTTCTTAAAATTTCCATCTCTTTGTTTAAATTATTCATTTTTTCTTGCATGTTGTATCTTTTGTCCATTTAGAGCTCTTAACATATTAATCATAGTTGCTTTAAATTCCCAATCCGTTAATCCCAACACCCCTGCCATATCTGAGTCTTGTTCTGATGTTTGTTCTGTTTCTTCAAATTGTTTTTTGCTTTTAGTATGCCTTGTAATTTTTTGTTGAAAGCCAAACCTGATTCACTGAGTAAGAGGCACTGTGGTAAATAGGCCTTTGGGAATGCAGCAGTGAATTGTGGGGGAGTGGAAGCCCTCTGTTTTCCTGTGAGTAGGTCTTAGCCTTTTGGTGAGCCTATGCATCTGAGCTGTGAACTTCACAAGTGCCTGTCAGTTCGTCTCCCCAGTTAGATGGGACAGGATGGCTTGAGGGGACTGGAATTGGGTATTTCCCTTCCTCCAGGTCAGTTAGGCTCTGATAAAACCCCAATAGGTTAGGCTCTCGTAGAATAGTTTCTCCTGAGGGTAGGTGTTGTTGAGAACAGAAGGCTGTGTTGTATTTCCAAATGCTTCCTTTTCCCCTTCTTCTGGAATCATAAGGGGATTTTTTTTTATCTTCACTATGAGAACCTGGTCCAGTTCCTGGAGGTAAACTTACAGAAGTGTGGGGTCCCTCTAAGGCTGGGCCCTTGGAGTTTTTAATCTCTCTGACTAGTCCACACTGAGCTTCCAGTCTTTAATTATGGTTCAGGTTTTTCTACCCCAGTACTGGTTCCCACAGAGGTTTCTTCTCCAGTATGTTGTGATTCTCTGTGTCTCTCCAGTTTGGGGGGCAACTGTTTGCCCTTTCACCTCACTTCTCTGTAAGAGTTGTTGATTTTTCAGTTTGTTCAGCTTTTTGCTTGTTAGGATGGAGTGATGACTTCTAAGCTCCTTGCACTGCAGACTGGAAACCAGAAGTCCTCTCACATGCCTCTTTAATTTGGGAAGTTCCTTATCATTGCTTTTTTTTTTTTTGTCCTTTTTGAGACCAGCCGCACCACGCTCAGCCAGTGAGCGCACCGGTCATCCCTATATAGGATCTGAACCCGCGGCGGGAACGCTGCTGCGCTCCCAGCACTGCACTCTCCCGAGTGCACCACAGGCTTGGCCCATCATTGCTTTTAAAAATATTTTCCTCCTTTATTTTTTTCCTCCTCTACTGGACTCTTAATATGGACGTTGACACAATTATTACTCCTTTATTTCTTCCTTTGCTTTTTTGAAGAAATCCCTGATCTGTTTCTAACATAATCCATTTAGTGCTTTATTTCAGTGATCATGTATTTAATATCTGGTAATTAATACAGATGTTTCATAACTGTGCATTCCTGTTTCCAGGCTTCTCTGTTACGTTGTAGCCTATTTATTATGTTTTTTCTTTTGTAACAACTTTTTTGGGATACAATTCATGTATCATATTATTCACCCGTTTGAAGTATACAATTCGGTGGTTTCTATATAATTCATAGAGTTGAGCTATGATCAAGTTTAGATCATTTCATAACTCCAGAAAGAAACCCTGAGCCCTTTAGCTGTTAATGCCCAAACTCTACCCCTACCCACTCCTCACCCCCATTAATCTACTTTATCCTTTTATACACTTACCTATTTTGGACATTGCACGTAAATAGAATCATATGTGGCCTTTTGTGACTACCTTCTTTCACTTAGCATGATGTTTTCAAGATTCGTCCATGTGTGTAGCATATATTAGTACTTCATTTCTTTTTATGGCTTAATAATCTGTTATATGGATATACCACATTTTGTTTATCCATTCTTCAGTTGATGGATACTTGGGTTGTTTCTACCTTTTGACTATTATGAATAATGCTGCTATGAACATTTGTGTACAAGTTTTCGTCTGGATGTATGTTTTCATTTCTCTGGGTATATATCTAGTAGTAGAATAGCTGGGTCAAAGGGTAATTCTATGTTTAACTTTTTAAAGTAATGCCAGACTGTCTTCCAAAGTGGCTGTACCATTTTACATTCCCACTAGCAGTGTGTGAAGGTCCTGATTTCTCCACACATCCTTACTAGTACTTGTTATTATCTGTCTTTTTTATTATAGCGATCATAGTGAATGTGAAGTGGCATCTCATTGTAGTTTTGATTTGCATTGCCCCAATGACTGTTTATTGTGCTTTTTAAAAATTCTTGCCTGTTTGGTAAACTCATTTTGCCTTTTCCAGTATAGTTTAGTTTGTTATCCTTCTTTTGTTTTCTTGTACTCCTTCTTTTCTTTCTTTTTTTTTTCCTTTTTGTCTTTTTTACTGACCGGTAATGGGATCGCAACCCCCGGTGTCACGCCTGTACCGGGGACCGGCAACGGGATCGCAACCCTCGGTGTCACGCCTGTACCGGGGACCGGCAACGGGATCGCAACCCTCGGTGTCACGCCTGTACCGGGGACCGGCAACGGGATCGCAACCCTCGGTGTCACGCCTGTACCGGGGACCGGCAACGGGATCGCAACCCTCGGTGTCACGCCTGTACCGGGGACCGGCAACGGGATCGCAACCCTCGGTGTCACGCCTGTACCGGGGACCGGCAACGGGATCGCAACCCTCGGTGTCACGCCTGTACCGGGGACCGGCAACGGGATCGCAACCCTCGGTGTCACGCCTGTACCGGGGACCGGCAACGGGATCGCAACCCTCGGTGTCACGCCTGTACCGGGGACCGGCAACGGGATCGCAACCCTCGGTGTCACGCCTGTACCGGGGACCGGCAACGGGATCGCAACCCTCGGTGTTGCGCCCGCACCGCGCTCAGCCAGTGAGCGGGAACCGGTCTCTACATGGGATCCGACCCCTTGGCGGGAGCGCCACCACGCTCCCAAGCGGCGCACTCTCCAGTGCGCCACCAGGCCGGCCCGTACTCCTTATTTTCATGTCTTGATTTGTTTTCCCTGTGAGCTCATATTCACTTAGTCTTTTCACCTATTTTTGCTGGTAGCATGGACCTATGGGGAGAGGAAAAGCCTTGTTCTTGCTTGTGACCCTCTCAGCAAGTTCAGTCAAATGGGAGGTTCTGGGCTAACCCCTTCTCATCCTCATGCTTTTCTGCAATCAGGCAACCTCACCTCTCATGGGACCTCCCAGGACCTCTGGGGTGGGTGCTGCTTTTTACCTTCTTTTGCTGTGACTGGCTGGGATTATGGAATGTGCAGGGGCTGTCCAGATGGTGTCAGCCCTCCACAGCACTGCTCTGACATTACCCTCCACCTGACACTTGACCAGCAAAGTTGATGGGCAGGGATCTACCCAGAGAAGTGCTTGGGAGAGGAGATGGCATAACCAGACAGCCCCGTACCCCCATCTGTGTCACCTCCCTGGGCTTTCTCCCAGGTTGGGTTTGGGAAGGGACCCAGCAGCCCATCTAGCTCACCATTTTGTTTGGAACTAAAAGTTTGAAGAAACTCATTTACATTTTCCACAGTTAACTTTGGAATTCTTTTTCCCCACCACTATGTCATTCTGCAAACATAAGTTGAGTGCTTAATATGTGCCAGCACTATTCTAGCTGGGGATACTACAGTGGATTAAGACAGAGAAGGTCCCTGCCCTATGGATCTGACGTCCTTGAGCAGGGAGTTGACAGTAAGCAAACCCAGTCACTTCATCCAAGGTGAGTGCTGTGGTGGAGTGCAGAAGTAGAGGGCGGGGAGTTAAAGAAGGCCTGTCTTTTTTTTTTTTTTTTTAAAGATGACCGGTAAGGGGATCTTAACCCTTGACTTGGTGCTGTCAGCACCACGCTCACCCAGTGAGCAAACCGGCCATCCCTATATGGGATCCGAACCCATGGCCTTGGTGTTATCAGCACCGCACTCTCCCGAGTGAGCCACGGGCCGGCCCTTAAAGAAGGCCTGTCTGTGAAGGTAATACTTGAACTAAGTTGTGATTCACATGGAGGAACAAGACCAAAGAAGGTTCAGGACTGAAGAAGGTTCGGTGTCCAAGGCCCAGGCTCAGGCCCTATGGCAGGAGTAAGGTTGGTGTATGTGGGTGGAACATAGTGATGGTGGAGGAACGGGGTGGGGTGGGAGATAAGGCCACCGGGATAACAGGCCAGATCCCGCAGGATCCTACAGCTCACAGATGAGGAATTTGAATTATATCCTGATCCTACAGTGGAAAGCCACTTACGAATTTTGATTAACGGAAGTGAATTTATGTTTTTAAGAGAAGAATCTGGCTTCTGTGTGGAGAGTGGATGATATGGGGTAAGAGTGGCAGCCAAGAGACCAATAGGAGGCAGGGGTAGAGGTCCAGGCAGAGATGAGGGTGGTTTGCAGTGGGGTGAAAGCAGTGAAAATGCAAAGAAGTTGGGAGTCTGTGTAACATCACTGGAGTTCCACAGAACTCACCTGAAGACATTAACCAGATGCTGAGAATATTGTGTGGGCTAGTAGTTCAGTGGTGGTGTTTCAGTTATCCGTTGCTGCGTTACAGACCACCCCAAAACTTCGTGGTTTACAGCAAGAACTTTAATATTTCTTCTGATTCTGTGGATTGACTGGGTTCAACTGGGTTGTTCTTGTACTCCATGTGCTGAAGGCTGGAGTCACTCATGTGGCTTCATTCCCCTGGGAACTGGGTTGGGACTGCAATGACCAGCATAGCCTCTTATCCTCCAGGGCCCGTCTCCATTTTACTGGTCTAGTTGGGACAGCATGGCAGCTGAACTCCAACAGGAGAAAGTGGAAGCTACCAGTCGTCTCTTAAGACCGCGGCATGGAAGTCCCAGAACATTACTTCTGCCACTTTCTGAAATGGTCAAAGCTACTCACAAGGCACACTCAGATTCAGGGGGAGGGGAAATTAGCTCTGCCTTTTGAAAGGAGGAGCCACTTATACCTACAGGGATGGGAGGAGTGGTTAGTGGCCGTATTTGGAAACTGTTTACCACAGCTCTGAATTTTACTTTGAAACTTACTTTCAGACTTGGAAGAATTTCAGAGTTGGCCTTTGACAAGTTTGGTGTCCAGTTTATAAAGGAAGGAATCTTATTTGGAAACTGTTTACCACAGCTCTGAATTTTACTTTGAAACTTACTTTCAGACTTGGAAGAATTTCAGAGTTGGCCTTTGACAAGTTTGGTGTCCAGTTTATAAAGGAAGGAATCTTTCTCTTCTTTCAACAAAGTTATTTTCTAGGATAAGAGCAAAGTAACTACAAAAACAACTCAGGTCTCTAAACTTCATCCAACCCTTGGCAAACCACTTTATAAATGTGCCTTTTAATCTCCCATCTGAGCTCTTTGCTATAAAAACCCTAATTGTACATGCTCTGTTACTACATGACTGAGGGCCCTGGAGCAGCAAGTCATTGAAGAACGGCACATCTCCAGTCTAGCTCTTGGAGTTCAAAAGAAAATGTGTGAAATTCACCAGTTCTGTTAGGGTACCCAGCTAAGGACAAGGCCACATCCTCCTCGAACCTCTGGTAGAGCCTCTCTGCTGTTGAGACTTGTTTTAGGGATGATAATCTACATCACTTCCATTTTGTCAGATTTACTCATTAGAAAAGAGACATTTCAAAAATCCATATACACAGGAAGCACCCCAGGCTCTCCCCAGCTGGGCGGGAAGGGGGCCAAGGGCCTTGGTCATGCCCCCCCAGCACACACAGTCAGCCCAGTGATGGCCACCAAGCCCCAGCAATAAGGGCCGTGGGCTCCCAAAATGAGTGGTGGGGGGTGAGGGCTTTTGCCATACCCACCTGACATTTGCACCCAGCCTGGCAATGACCAAGCCCCTGCTGGAAGCCCCCTGCTCTCCCTTGTGGGAATGAGAGGGGTACCACAGACCTCAGTCCTGCCCCTCCTCCTCCTCCCTTCTTCCATCCCATTTCCTTCCCCCTTTCCCTTCTCCCCTTCCCTTCCAACTGCTCTTCAACAACATCATAGAATGTAAAAAAAAAAAAAAAAGAATTAAAAAAAAATTCATATACAGGCACAGTAATAACAGGCCTCCATGGCTCCTTGGATAACAGAGTGGACATATAATGTGACCTAGTATATGTTACCTACTTGATACTGGAGCTGGTTAATATTTGGTGAATGGGTTGAAGGCATGATACAGACGAAACGAAGCCTAGAGAAGCTGTAAATCCAGTGTTCGGTCCGGCATTTCACTCACTTAAAGCCTTGGAAGGCTTTAAATAACTTTAAGTAGCTTTAAATAACTTAAACATTTTAAGAATTATTTTGATTTTAAACTATTACAACTGGGGTTAGTTTTTCATGTCTAGTTTTAGGTAAAGGGGCAAAACCTACCTTCTGATACAAAAGTATCATAAGTACATATGTTGTAAATTAACCAGTCCTCTGAGTAATTTTATTTTTATATAATCAATGTTTCTTTCTCATAGACTGCCTTGCCATCTAGGAAAGGATTTCGGCACCAGACCACCAAGTTTCTGTATCGTTTGGTGGGATCAGAAGATATGGCTGTGGACCAAAGTATTGTCAGCCCTTACACTTCTCGGATCTTGAAACCTTACATCAGGTACTTGGAGAAGAGGTGTGATGTCAAGTGTGTCATGAGGGATGATGTTTGTGGTTTCTGCACCCCACTCTCCTACTGGAGATAATAAAGACCAAAAACTGTGAGCAGGCATTGGCAAGCACTGAGTTCTGGGCTGCATGTCCAATTTCATTCTTTGCTTTTTTCAGCTATACTTTTTTGCAGAAAAGATGGTCCTTTGAAAGAAACATAAAAATCAGGGCCTAATTAACTTAGATTTCTTTGTGGTTATCATAATCATTGTTTTATTTTAAATATTACAGTTTTCTGTATTTACTAATCTGTGAAATGAAAAAATGGGGAAAACACCTCAATCAAGCCTATATCTGGACTGGATGTTGGGACAGTTTCTAATAATGAGTCTCCTTGTCCAGGGAGTGCAATGGAAGCGGAGCTTGCTAGAGAGGCCCCTAGCAGCGTGTAGCACTGTGATTGAGAGAACACACTGTCTTTGTTGTGCCACAGTCGCCCTGACCCTCCTCACCCAGCACTGTGTTCCTGGGCAAACACATTGAAAGGCTGTGTGTGAGCCTGCTGTGGTCTCATATTGTCTCGGGTGTTCCCCAGCTGCCCAGCAAAGTTGGACATTCCTTCCTCTGACCTCCAGTAGCACTGGAGATGCATCCCTGTGTCCGAGGACTCCTTGGGGTGTACCCAGATACCATCTCTGTTGCCCCACCACTTTGTTCATTAAGCTCACCAGCTCCTAGTACAGTCCCTGGTGGGTACATGGGTTTGGCTTGATGAATGTTAATAGAGTGAATTTTAGATTTCAGACCAGTAAAGTAGTATATCTGTAGTCAAGCTAGCTACCATACAAATAAGTGCAAATTAGTTTAAACTTTCAGATCAAAGAGTGTATGTGAGTCAAATAGCTAGGAATAGTACTGGGTATATTTCTTGACTTTCATTTTTTTAATTTTCTGTGGTACTGGAGGCGTGATTATGAAACAAAGCCACCCAAGCTACAGCTCCTGTCCCAGATTCGTTCCCACCTGCATAGGAGTGACCCTCACTGGACGCCCGAGCCTGATGCACCTCTTGATTACTGCTACGTCCGGCCAAATCACATCCCAACGATCAACTCTATATGTCAGGAGTTTTTCTGGCCTGGTATGTTTCCCCTCCCAAACCAGGCAAATTAATTTTCTGTATAGTTCACTCTAGTAATTTTTAAAATTAGTGTATGTCACATGACCCAAAGACCTTCACTCATACGATTTCATTTGGTTTGCCTCTACTAACATTGAAATATTAAAATATAAATATCTCTTGCTTTTCTAAGATTAGGAAGCAGCCAGCAATTAATGTAATAAACAGTATTTTTGTTTGTTTCTCTTCCCTGTTTGTGTCTGCTTCCAGAATAAAAGATTCATCCTATTTTGCTTCTACATTTGTTTAGATACCAGGTAATGTCTATTAAAGATACACAGACTGGTAGATTGGGTGTGTTTTTGGACACTTTTATTTTTAGCTTAATAATTCTTTATGCTTTGTTTATTTAGCTGTTCCTTAGACAGTGTTAGTACAGCCAGAAGGTGTTTTTAAAAAGCCAAACACCTTGAGCACAGACTTTGAGAATAAGAATAAATCCAATAGTTATCGTTTTATCAGCCTTAACAAAATTGTGTCTGAAGACCAAAACCATCAGTTAAAGGAACACATTGTAGTTGCTAAATATAAACATGTTTTTTGTAGACCTGCTTTACCACGCTGCTCTGAAACCTAAAGGAAAGAACTAATACATGTCTTCCAGATGTTAGATTTGATTAAATTAGAGCGCGTCACCTCTATTGTCTGATAATCATGTAATAGTGCATGTGGTGGCAGAGTTGTACTCATTCCTTTGAGAGTGATTTTGGGGTCAAAAATAACATTCTGGGAGCATCTACTACCTGCTGTTAAGCTAGGTGCCTTCCAGGCACTATACATGGAGTCATTTCTTATTTTATTTCTTTGTGAAAGGTATCGTTCATACAAAAGAGCTTATAGATTGTATATGTGTGAGGTACAGAGTATGACATGAACATGTCTGAGATTTTTACCCCAACTCTGTCTGTGAGGTCTGGGTGTGTTCCTCATCTTACACGCTGTAGAAACTGAAGCCCACACGTGGTAGAGAAGACCGGGTCCAAAGCAAGCTGTGTTCAGTTGGAACCTGTGTACTCTCTGCTATCCGCCCTATCCCGCCTATCTTCTTTTAACGTATGTACTTAGAAAAAGACTATGTTAATTTCAATATTTCCTAAAATTCATTTTTATTATGATCTGAATGTGTGGTATCTATGGTAATATTTTTGCCTCCAATTTTTTTTTTTTTTCCTTCCCTTTTTTGTCTTTTTTCGTGACCAGTAACGGTATCGCAACCCTTGGTGTCGCGCCTGTACCGCGACTGGCAATGGGATCGCAACCCTCGGTGTCGCGCCCGCACCGCGCTCAACCAGTGAGCGGGAACCGGTCTCCACATGGGATCCGAACCCTCGGCAGGAGCGCCGCGCGCTCCCAAGCGCCACACTCTACCAAGTGCACCACCGGGCCGGCCCATTTGCCTCCAATTTTTTCTTTTATTTTTAGAATACAGGTGTAGCTCTAAGTACAGACTGAACAGTTTAGTGTTCATTAATTTCATGAGGCACACGATTTGAATCTCTGATTGTTTCTTTTCTTTAGGCATTGACCTATCTGAGTGCCTGCAGTATCCAGACTTCAGTGTCGTTGTCCTTTATAAAAAAGTCATCATTGCTTTTGGCTTCATGGTTCCTGATGTGAAATACAACGAAGCTTACATTTCATTTCTGTTTGTTCATCCTGAGTGGAGAAGAGCTGGGATTGCAACTTTTATGATCTATCATCTGATTCAGGTAAATTGTCTGTTTGCAATTTACCATCTTGCCTCTGGGCTCCCCTGAAAGACGGGGAGGAGGAATGAAACCGAGCTAGTCCTTCCCAGCATGGCCCAGTGGAATGGGTTGCCTTGGAAAGCAAGTGACAGAAAGCCAGTAATCACCATTCATTAGGTTATTAAGGCACACAGACAAAAATCTCCAACCCTCTAAAATAAGGTTATTGTTCAGACCCAGGTTTCAAAGAAAAAGTTTGTGAACATGTGTGGTAAATAAAACGAGAAAATACCAAGACTGAGACCTTAAAGCACATGTATTGTTCATATTAGTAACTCCTACTGCTCTTAGAGTCATCACCATCACACCTTTGACAAGTGGGAGTAAAACTAACTATGATTTTTTATTTTCTTAAGTTTTTGTAAACATTTTAGCACAACTGTACTAATAAGTAGTACATATTCTATTATTCCTCATTATTCTTAATTTTATTGTCACTGTTTAAGCTGGTATGAACCTTCTAAGACTTGATTCTTTTTTTTTTTTTTTTCCTTTTTGTCTTTTTTCGTGTCTGGCAACGGATCGCAACCCTCAGTGTCGCGCCCGTACCGGACCAGGACTGGCAACGGGATCGCAACCCTCGGTGTTGCTCCCACACCTCGCTCAGCCAGTGAGCGGGAACCGGTCTGTATGTGGGATCTGAACCCTCGGCGGGAGCGCCACCACACTCCCAAGCGGTGCACTGTAGCAGTGCGCCACCGGGCCGGCCCTAAGACTTGATTCTAATATTGAGTTATAATTCATCCTTGGATATTTCCATATCTTCTTTGACGAAAATATACTACGTATTTATATACTAACATCAAAAAAATGCAAAGATTCAGGGCCGGCCTGTGGCTTACTCGGGAGAGTGCGGTGCTGCTAACACCAAAGCCACGGGTTCGGATCCTATATAGGGATGGCTGGTTAGATCAATGGCTGAGCGTGGTGCTGACAGCACCAAGTCAAGGGTTAAGATCCCCTTACCAGTCATCTTTAAAAAAAAAAAAAGCAAAGATTTTTTGGGTACTTTTATTTAGAAACCATTTGGTATGGAGGATTGTGCCTTATGCGGGCAAGGTTCCTTTAAAGAGAGGGTAGAGATCATAAAATGTTTTTTCTCCAGTTTTATGGAACTTGCTCAAGAATTCCCTGGGAATTGGCAGGAACCTTGAAGACCATCTTCCTAGAAACTTCTTTCTTCTGTCCTCAGGCAGTGACTGTGCATATCACTCACTGGGCACTCACATGTGCCTCCTTGTGGTGGTGTTTTCACCTGAGATTGGCTCAGTTTTTTCTGCCACATCCCTGTTTCTTTTTTATTTTAATTTTTATTTTTTTTTGTCTTTTATCTTTTTCCGTGTCTGGCAACGGATCGCAACCCTCAGTGTTGCCCCCGTACCAGACCGGGGACCGGCAACGGGATTGCAACCCTCGGTGTTGCTCCCGCGCCTCGCTCAGCCAGTGAGCGGGAACCGGTCTGTATGTGGGATCCGAACCCTCGGGCGGGAGCGCCGCCGTGCTTCCCAAGCGGCGCACTTATCCAGTGCGCCACCGGGCCGGCCCCACATCCCTGTTTCTATGCCTTACCCCATCCACAGAATTAATCTCTACTCTGTGTTCATCTTTTTATCCTAGCAAAGTGCTTACAGGACTTTGTGCTGTTCCTGTTGCTGGTGGTAAGAGCCTGAGGACAGGACAGGAATGATATTTTAATGTGCGGTGTGTGTGTGTGTCCTTGGTGCCTAACATAAGGCCTGGCACAGAGTCAGTCCTTGCTGAGTGTACGAGTATGCTGGGTAGATGGATACTTTGTCTGGGTGCCTTGATGCTCATTTGGCCCTCAGTGATGGCCATGGTCTAAAGAACAGTAACATCACCCTGCAAAATTTGCTTTATGTAATCACAACACACTCTTGTCCTTGGTATACTAGAAGTGCTCTTCTGTCCTAAAAATGCCTTTGGATACACAGTGTGAGTTAAGTAGAGAAAAGAAGGTACCTGTTAGATCACTTCAACAGAGACATTCTTAAATAGAGGCTTCGGGGAACCATGGGTTATATATCTCAAGGACTCTATCAACTTCGGTATTTCAGTGCTATCCTCATTTAAAGCAAGTTCTTAATTCATATCATTTTTGGTGTACCTTATTCTGTGTAGCTGATTAAAGAATCTAAGGACTTGACTTGTGTTGATAGAATGATTATTAGTCTTTTTCCCAGAGATTTGACCAATGCTAAATATAGAAATCTCAGTCCTGAAAAGCTAATTCTGTCAGTTTTGGAAGGATAGAAGGTGTACTTCAGGATTCAGAAGGTCTGTGTAAGGTCCTCAGACTTTATTATTAAATTCTTAATATCTGTGCATATAATATAGCAACTTTTCTAGCAGGTCTGAGAAGGGAATTGTTAAAGTTTTGGGTGTGAGAACTAGATAACAGTTAAAAAGCAGAATTTGTCTTGTTTTCTATTTATTTAAGGTTGTCATAGTGTTGGGTATTGATATGTTTGACATATTTAAATGTAGTTAGATTATAAATGAAATAGTAACATTGACAGTAGAATATCCTCGTTGGCCCTTTGCTTCAAAGGAAAGGAGAAAAAAAACACCCAGAATGCCATCAGTTTCATTAAACTTGAGAATGTTTTGATCAGCAGCAAAATGTCGTCTGGTTTCCAGCTGTTGCTAGGTGTTGCAGTGTCTCCGCTTCAGTCCCCGGTTTCTCTGGTTTCCGTAACTACCTACCTACACTTAGAAGAGTTTCTTCACCTCCTCATTTTCCCTCAGGCCTTTTCATTTTCACCTTGTACTTTTCCACTCTTTTGGCAGACCTGCATGGGCAAGGATGTAACCCTTCACGTCTCAGCAAGCAACCCCGCTATGCTTCTGTACCAGAAGTTTGGATTCAAGACTGAAGAATATGTTTTAGATTTTTATGATAAATATTACCCGTTGGAGAGTACGGAATGTAAACATGCGTTCTTTCTGAGGCTCCGGCGCTGATGTTCTTGGAGCACGTGTACGCTGTTAAAGATGGGTCTTCATGGAGATTCTACAGGCCGTTACCATTTCATGGTGGGGTCTCATCTTCTCTGCAATTAGACGTTCTTTTCAGTCCTCTCAACTGAGGTGAGAAAAGCAGTGGGCAGTGAAACACAGAGAGAGCAACCCTCAGCAGAGTCCCTCTCCAGTCCGTTCTGGAGAGGCCTTCAGCCAGCATCTTGGACTCCACAGTAAACTAAAATTGAATGAAATGATGCCACTGTCCTCCTTCCACCTGACAGTTTGTAAAAGAGCATCTAAATTGACATTCTTAGGGAGAGAGAACCTGTCTGTCCTAATTTGAAGGGTGAGAAATGTGATTATTATTAAAGATTCACACAGTGCCCAAGAGGCACTATCCTGTCCTGGGGTGATGAGCGTTATGACATGATTACATAAAGGGATTCCAATTCTGTTCCAGCCGTTGATGTGTTGTTATTGAATCCAGGAGGACTTCCAGGATGCTGAAGTTCTGTTGCCTCTCTTGCTGACTTTGGTTGCAGTGAGTAAAAATAAACTAAATGTTTGTGTCTATATGTTGCTTTACCAGTTATACCTGTTAGCATCTCCCTGCAGGGATTTTGGCCTGGGAACAGAGATTTCATTCTCCCTGTGGCCTGTGAAGTTGGTTTGGGTTTGGAGCAGTTGAAAAGCCTGCCATCTAGATTGCCTTCCCTGGCCCTGCTCGTGGCAGGACACCTGTGCACAGAAATAGAGGTGTGGGGGTGCAAGTAGAGCTGGCCGTGGATATGACCTGTATTGTCTGCAGGACGAGGCTGTTTGGTGTGTTTGTGGGTGTTGGAGATGAACTGCCAGTCAGGTTTTTTTGGATCCAGTATGAGCATTTCCAAAAATATCAGATGTTCTCAAGTAAAAATCTTTCCTAGTAATAACCCACGGCTGGAGCTTCAGTCTAGTCAGTTTGTTTTCAAGCTCTCTTTAATTAAGAGAGCAGTGGCTCTTAACTTTTGGGGACATAGATCACTTTGAAAATCCGAAAGAAGTTGAACACTCTCTAGAAGACTGTCGTGCACATTTAAAATTTTGCATCAAGGATTTGTGGACCTCAAGTTGTGAACCTCTGTTCTAGAGGCTGTACATGCAGCCAGCTTGAATCCCTTTGTTCAAGAGCGAATGTGTCAGGCTTCAACATTAAGACCATCTGGAAGTTGTCCTGTTACCTAGGGACAGTGTAGGCTCCATTTCATTTGTGTGAGGCACTTGAAAGTGGCACTGTCTCATTTCTTTCTATTTCTTTTCCTCCCTCCCTCCCATCCTCCCAAGAGTTTCCTACAGAGTTTTTGTTGACAAAATGGACTGCAACCCATGAACTAAAATTGAGGAAGCGATATTTTCCATACTTGGAAACCAACTTGTGACTATTACATGTGAACATCAAGTCCTTGTCACAAAGGGTGGCTCAGTGATTGTCTCCCTAACTTTAAGGAGCTGGGGAAAGCTGTGATTGCTTTAATTGACTCTGTTTTGTGTTTTTTAATTATGAAAAACTTCAGTCATACACAAAGTCATAGACTGATGCAACAAAACCACACCACCCATATTCAACAGTTATCAAGATTTTGCAACATTTGCTTCATTTATCATTTTGTTTCTTTGCTAAAGCATTTTACAGTAAATCCCAGATATCATATAATTTTACCACTTCTTTGATCAGTATTTCTAAAAATAGGTATTTTCTTACATACTCAATGTAAGAAATGTCTATTATCACTCCTCTAACAAAATGAACACATTTTTGGAATTATTTAATAGTCATTTGTAGTCACACCATTCAGATTATCTCAGAAATGCCTGTATAGTTGGTGTGTTTGGATCAGTGGCCAGACGGGGTCCACATGAGGGACTGCTCATCCTGTCTCTGCAGTCTGTTCACCTGGAGTAGTCTCCTGCCCTTTTATTCCCCTGCCACTGATTTGTCACAGAAACCCAATTGGTTGCCTTGTGGAGTGACCCACGTTATCGGTTTCTGCTGCATCCTTGTGGTATCCTTCATGGGTGGGACTGACTGGACAAGGTGAGAGATGACCTGTCCTTGTCTCTTTAGCAGGAGGCCTGGAGGGAGCTGACTTTACCTGCCCCACCCCAGTCCCTGCTTGGGTGTTGGGGCAGGGCTGTTTCCTAAGGGTGTGCTTGGCAGCCCAACACGTGGGGCAGCTGCTGGTCTCGACCTGCCTTCCTCTCCAGCCTTTCCCATGGGCTAGCACTGTAGTAAACCGTTAACTCGTCCTCTTTTTTTTTTTTGTCTTTTGTCTTTTTCCGTGTCCGGCAACGGATCGCAACCCTCAGTGTTGCCCCCGTACCGGACCGGGGACCGGCAACGGGATCGCAACCCTCGGCGTTGCTCCCGCGCCTCGCTCAGCCAGTGAGCGGGAACCGGTCCGTATGTGGGATCCGAACCCTCGGACGGGAGCGCCGCCGCGCCTCCCAAGCGGCACACTATCCAGTGCGCCACCGGGCCGGCCCAACTCGTCCTCTTAACAGTGATGCCAGGGTTGGGGGCTGACACGTGGAAGGACATTCCCAAATTACCATGTTTTGGTGGATTTGCAGTCATAATTTACTTGGAAATTTTAAAATTCCAAGTAGGGAGGGGTTGGAGGTGCACCACGAGGTGTGAATCCCCTCAGCCCTGCGGCAGCTGGAGCCCCTAGGTGTTTGTCCCCAGTGGGTGCAGACGGTGGTGGGCTACCATTGTGATGTCCCTGAACCTGGAGTTGGAAAGACATGCTCAGTAGCCACTGTTACATAGTATTTCCATCATACAGATGTAATAGATGGAAATAACCTTGAGAGCACAGATAATAGTAACAAGTAGTAAAATAATTAGCATGTGGTGAGTTTTGAGTTGGAAAGACATGCTTTATTACCTTTATTTTTAGTATTATTATACATTTATATAGTTTAGGTTTTAACAATGGCTCACAAAATCCCTGGAGATCTAATCATCAGCTCCTGCAGGCAGTTGTCTCAGGCCCTCACAGAGTGGGGTCTGGCAGCTCACATGGTGGTCCCCACGCAGCATACAGTGCACAGCTTCTAGCACTTGCTGAGTCCTGCCCGCAGTGTCTGAGCCCAGGCAGTGATGGGGCTACCTGCTGAGGAGCTCCTGTGCTGCCAGTGGCGGTGGGCTGGGAAGGTCAGCGTGGCTCCTGAGGCCCTGGTCACTGCCTAATACACATTAGATACATTGGTCTGGTTGTGGCTGTCATGGCCTCCAAGCTGGCTGCAGGGAGACCACTCTGCTGTGGCACACATTTTACGGCTTAGAACCTGTCACTTGAAGATACGTGACTCGAAAAAAATTCTTTTAGATTCAAATTCCATTCACATTTTCTCAATTATTAACATCACATTTGTCCATGCTGAGGGAGAAAAGATGGACTGCTAGACTCTATAATTTCAACTCTTACAAATTTTCAAGTTTAAAAAAAAGGGATGATTAAATACCACCATTTGTGAATGTTTCTCATTGGTGACAGTCAAGAAATAGAAGAGAGAATTAGTAAAAGCTCTTGATCAGGAATTGTACATAACCATTTCAAGCATAATATCTGATATTTTTAAAAGTATGTTCATGAAAGCCGCGTCAAGTTCCTTACCAAAACTTTTAAAGAAATTTTATCTGAAAATGGTATATAAATTCAGTATTTAGTACATTGCATTACTTCATCTTTCTTCTACTAATGTAAAAGTGATTTTCTTCACTAAGCCCCAGGATGGCGCACTGCTGGGCCACCTCTGCCATCCGGTCATTCTGATGGTTCTGAGAAGGACATTCTCAGAACCTCAGCCAGCCGGGCAAGGCTGATGATTAGAGGGTAACGCCAAGGCTCAGCTGCAGCTGCAGAGAATGTTCTGTGCTCTCCATGGCTTATGGCAGTTGTAAACTACTTGTTTTTGACATATCTGTGTTTAACAATGGAAGCAACTCGATCAAAGTTCTATTACAGAATTTTGAAACCACTAAAGTTTAATGTCAGAAAAAAATTGTATTTAAGGAACTATGTGTGGGCCGGCCCGGTGGCGCACTGGAGAGTGCGCCGCTTGGGAGCACGGTGGCGCTCCTGCCGAGGGTTCAGATCCCATGTGGAGACCGGTTCCCGCTCACTGGCTGAGCGTGGTGCGGGTGCAACACCGAGGGTTACGATCCCGTTGCCGGTCCCCGGTACGGGCGCGACACCGAGGGTTGCGATCCCGTTACCAGTCAGTTAAAAAAAAAAAAAAAAGGAACTATGTGAAAGACTGTGCTGATGCCTCCCCACATTCTGTTTCATTTGGGAAATGGAACTCCTTTATTTGATAAAATGTTAGCGTGTATCTGTGCCTGCGTTGGCTCTTCTGTGCATGGGCAGGTGCTGCTGTCTCTATTAGCCAGATTTGGGACTCCTTGGGAGCCCAGGCTGCTGCATGCTGCTCTTTCCCTCCCCAGCACTTGGCCCAGGGTTTGGTACGTAGAGACACTTGCAGTGATGGCTTGCCTCCAGAGAACTGGTCCTCTGGACACCTTACCACCTTCCTCCCCTTCTCAGAGAGCTAAGCCAGGACTTCCTGGCCCTACCCTGCAAGGACCGCAGCAGAAAGGAAGAGGCCAGCAATAAACCAGCAAGAACTCATGTCCCTTAAGTTTCAGTTGTTAAGAATGACAGGTATGTCACATTCTACTCCTTGAGTATATCTGTTTGTCTTAATATTAAAATAATGGATTTTTTCATTCCAAGGCTTTAGGTAAAGTTCACACTTTTAGGAGGATGCGCAGTTGGAGCATATGGTTTTGGCCACAAGCCCTCAGGGAGAGAGAGAGTGTGTTTGTGTGTGTGTGTGTGTGCACGCGTGCATGTGCTTGAGTGTGAGTGTGTGTGTGTGTGTGTGTGTGTGTGTGTTTACCACAGATCTGAAATCTCATTCTTTTCCTCTTAACGAGTACTCAAGGGGTTCAAGACAGACCTATCTTCACTTTGAATGACACTTTATGATTCATCTCATTTTAAGGAAGAGGATTTCAAGATAAAGATAAGTGGCATTTGAAAAGAAAACATACTACTAGTATGTTCACTTTTGGCCAAAATGTCTGGTATTCCAGTTAAACTGAATATGGCTCAAGGCTAAATTAAATAAAAAGCTGTGTCCGATGAGAGGCATTAGGCTCCAAGTAGGAAGAAAAGCAAAGGCCTGATCTCAGAGGTTCTTGGAAAAACAAGAATTGGTGGCAACCTGGGTCCCTCGTGCTTAAAACTGAAGCCGCGGCCTTGTGCCTCTGACTAGCCCCTTGCCGCTGAGGAGCAGGCACCACTCTGCACTTCCAGAGCCAGTGCTAGGCTGGGTTCCATGGAAACAGCAGAGTCCATAAGGCATTAAGCAGACACACGTCAGGTGCTAAAAAAGCTCTGTTGAAGTATAATTTGCATACTATAAAATTCACCAATTTGAAGTGTACAATTCAGTGATTGATAGTAAACTTTTCTATAGAGTTGTGCCATCCTCATCTATCCAGTTTTAGAACATACGGCCAAAAAGATCCCCGATGCTCATGTGCAGTCACTCCCACCCACAGCCCCAGACAGCTGTTTGCTGTCTCTACAGATTCTCCTCTTCTGGACATTTCATATCAAATGACTCTTCTGCTTTACCTCAAGTTGGCTTCTGTTACCAGCTACCAAAGAGGCTTATCTAACCCAGCAGAGCCAATCACTGTAGATATTTTGATGTATATCTTCCAAGGCTTTTTGTTTTATGTACATAGACATGTTCTTGCATATACTAATTCTTTCATATACTCATTTGTAAAATGAAATGTGATCATATTGTCTATCTTGTTCTATAAGATGTACAATGTTTTTCTTTTTTTCTTTAATCACAAACAGCATTCCAAGTTATCAAAAGTTGGATGATGTGGTCCACATTTTTTTTCTTGCGTGTGGATGTTCACATGCATGAATCTAGACACTGACCTTACACCCTTCATAAAAATTAACTCAAAATGGACCACAGACCTAAATGTAAAATGCAAAACTACAGAAACCCTGGAAGATAATACAGGAGAAAATTTAAATTACCTTAGATATGGTGATGGCTTTTTAGATACAGCACCACGGGCATGATTCATGAAAGAAATGATAAGCTGGACTTCATTAAAACTAAAAACTTCTGCTCTATGAAAGATGTTGTCAAGAAAATGAGAAGGCAAGCCACAGACTGTGAAGATATATCTGCAAACTACATATCTGATAAAGGACTGTTATTCAAAATATACAAAGAACTCTTAAAAACTCAACAATAAGAAAATGAACAATTCGATTAAAAAGTAACCAAACACCTTAACAAAAATCTCACCAAAGAAGATAGATATAAGCAAAAAAAAAACATATGAAAAGATGTTCAACATCATATGTCATTAAGGAATTGCAAATTGAAACAATGAGATACCACTGCACACCTACTACAATAGTCAAAATCCAGAACACTCGCAGCACTAAATGCTGGCAAGAATGTGGAACAGCAACTCTCATTCATTGCTGGAGGGAATGCAAAATGACACAGCCACTTTGGAAGATGGTTCCACATTTTCTTAGAAAACTAAACTTACTTTTAGGCTGGCCCGTGGCTCACTCGGGAGAGTGTGGTGTTAATAACACAGAGGCCACGGGTTCGGATCCTACATAGGGATGGCCGGTTGGCTCACTGGGTGAGCGTGGTGCTCACACCACCAAGCCAAGGGTTAAAATTCCCTTATTGGTCATCTTTAAAAAAGAAAAAGAAAACTAAACTTACTTTTACCATATGATTCAGCAATCGTCCTCCTTTTTAAGTACCCTAAATGAGCTGAAAACATGTCCACACAAAATCCTGCACACTTATGTTTATAACAGTTTTATTCAAAATTCCAAAACTTGGAAGCAACCAAGACATCCTTTGGTAGGTGAACGGATAGATAAACTGTGGTGTATCCAGAACTGGGTATTATTGAATACTGAAAAAAATGAGCTATCAAGCCATGAAAAGACATGGAGGAAACTTAAACACATGTCACTAAGTGAAAGAAGCCAGTCCGAAAATCCTACATACTGTATGATTCCAACTATATGACATTCTGGAAAAAGCAAAAAAAATAAAAGACCAAAAATAAAAAGATCAGTGGTTACCAGGGGTTGGAGAGGGAGGGATGAATAGGCGAAGCAAAGCGGATTTTTAGGGCAGTGAAAATACTCTATATGATACTATAATGGTGGATACATGTCATTATACGTTTGTCCAAACCCATAGGGTATGCAACACTAAGTGTGAACCCTAATGTAAATTATGGGTGATAATGGTGCGTCAACGTTCATCGGTTGTAACAAAGTACTCCTCTGGTGGGGGATGTTGATAATGGGAAGACTGTGCATGTGTGGGGGCTGCGGGTGTATGGGAAATCTGTGCTTCTGCTCAGTTTCATTGTAAACCTAAAATTGCTCTAAAAAATAAAATCTGTTTTCAAAAAAAATACTAACAAGGGTCAGCCCGTGGCTCACTTGGGAGAGCGTGGTGCTGACAACACCAAGTCAAGGGTTAAGATCCACTTACTGGTCATCTTTTAAAAAAAAACAAAAAACTAAGAATCCAATTTAAAAATAAGCAAACATTTCAATAGACAGCTCTCAAAAAAAGATATACAGATGGCCAATTAATACATGAAAAGATGCTCAGCGTCATTATTATGAAAATGCAAATCATACTTTATACTTACTAGGATGGCTGTAATAAAACAGACGTAAGTATTGGTGAGGCTCTGCAGAAACTGGAACTCTTACACATTGCTGGTGGGAATGTAAAATGGTGCGACCACATGGGAAAGCAGTTTGGCAGTTTTGTTAATGTTAAACATCAAATTACCTAATGGTACAGTATCTCCTCTCCTAGGTATCTATTCAGGAGAAGTGAAAACATATGTCCATACAAAGACTTGTACATAAATGTTAATAGCAGCATTAGTCACAATAGCATCTAAATGGGAACAACCCGAATGTCCATCAAATGATGAATAGATGAACGAACGTGACATATCCATAAAATAGAATACTACCCAGCACTAAAAAAGAATGAAGTACTGATAAATGCTGCAACATGGATGAACCATAATGCATCTAGACCTCTCAAAACACTGTGCTCAGTGAAAGAAGCCGAACACCAAAGAACACGTCATTGTGATTCCTTTTATGTAAAATGTCCCGAAAAGGTAAGTCTACAGATATAGAAAGTAGATTAGTGATTACCTAGTGTGAAGGCAGGAATGGGGAGTGACTGTAAAGTGGTACAAGTTTTCTTTTTGGAAATGTTCTACGTGAGGATTGTGGTGATAGGTGCACAACTTTGTAAATATGCAAAGAATCATTGAATTGTATACTTAAAATGGGTAAATTCTATGGTATGTGTATACAACAATAAAGCTGTTAAAATGAACAGGAGAAGACGACGAGGAAAAGAAGCTGGAGAAGAAGAAAAAAGACACCGCAAGCCCTTTTTGTTCCAGTCCCTTCCCCTTGTTGTGCTTTCTAGCTCAGGTAGCCACAGCGCTCACTAGTCAATGCACTGACCAAACGAAAAACTTCAGCCATCATTTACTCCATCCCTATTCCTCCTGGCCAAGGAGCAAGTTCTGACACTCAGCCTCCTAAATATTTCATGACTTTGACTCCCTACTATAGTTTGAATGTTTGTGTCCCCTCAAAAATCAGAGGCTGGAACCTTATCCCCAATACAATGGTATGAAGAGGTGAGGCCTTCAGGAGGTGGTTAGATGATGACGGCAGAGCCCTCATGAATGGGATCAGTGCCCTTTAAAAAGAGGCCCACGGGAGCTTGTTCGCCCTGACACCCTGGGAGAACTCAACTAGAAGGCACCGTCTGTGAACCAGAGAGCCAGACCTCACGAGACGCCACGTCTGCTGGAGCCTTGATCTTGGACGTTCAGCCTCCAGAACTCTGAGCAATAAATTTCTGTTGTTTCTAAGCCTCCCAGTCCGTAGTAGTTTTAACAGAGTAGCCCGACGGGACCGGGATGCCCTCTTCCTACCGCTCTCCTTGGAAGCTCTTGTCGGGGTCACTTCAGCTTATCCTCCTGCTTTCCGTCCAGCTTCATCCTGCTGCCGTGGGGCTGTTCTTCTTTAAAAAAAAAAAAAAAAAAAAAAAAAAATTCATTTTTTTTTAAAAAAAATAAAAAAAATTTTTTACTTTTTAAAATTTCTTTTTTTTTTTTCAGTTTT